>NC_090735.1:132388229-132500729 GCF_036898095.1 Palaemon carinicauda | reverse complement strand
TAAACGGAAGGGCCGCGAGTGTTTCGGGCGAATCGGGCCACGTGGCAGGGGATCACGCTTCCTCAGAAGACCCGGTATGGGGCAGTGTGGCGATCTCAGTCTCCCCCCCGCCCTCGTGGGCCGGTGCGTCGGGTTCCCCCCCGCCAGAAGAGAACCACTCGAGAATTCGTCGCCCGAGTAGCGACGCCTTCGGGTGGAAGTTACCGAAGACTCCAGGGAGGTCACCGCTAAGGATGGACGTAGCCCTGGGTCCATGGCCTTCTAGCAGGGACAGAGTGGACTCGGTACCCTCGGTATCCACAGCAGTTCCCGAGGACTTTCTCCAGCACCCTGTCTCGGACGGTCGACGGCGAAGGGCCTCCCCTGCGCATCACTCTGGCAGTCGTTACGTGAGGAACGTGGCACCCTCGGACTCTTCGGAAGCAGACTCATCCTCCGGGGGAGAACGCAGGGAGAAACGGCACCGTAAGAGAGAGCGGACCGATAGTGATCGTTCCCGCTCCAGGTCGAGGTCGCGGCACAGTAGGAGGCGCCCACGCTCACACTCCCGTAAGTACAAGAGGGAGGTCTCTCCCGGCGGCGGCGAATGGTTCTACGTTCCCCCAGGAGAGTCCAGGAAGCACCGCTCTCCAGACTCTCGGTCCAGAGATCGAGCCTCCAAGTTGTCACTGCCTACATACAACTTGGAACCGCTCGACCGGCCACGCAAGAAGGACCTCACTCTCAGGCACAAGTCCTCGAGGCCTTCGGTTCACCCCGCCCGGCGGGAGGAAGCGCGCTTCCGAGAAGACAGCCCGACCGAACCAGCCCAGCTGGGTCGGACGTCGAGCGGGAAGGACCGGTTGCCGGGGTCGGGTCTTCCCACCGGGACCGTGTCCTCCGCGTCCAGAGCCTTGGGCCAGTCGAAAGGCCTCCCGGGGTCGGTGGCACCCGCCACACGGCGAGACCCAACCGTGTACGGTGCGCCCTACGGTTGCGGGACGGCCTCCCTGGGACCTAGTAGGGAGCGGCCAGTTTACCACCCAAGCACGGCTCCCCTCAGCCAAGCCGATGCCTCGGTCGACGGAGGCGAGGTTTCCCCGTCGGAGGACTCCGCCTACAGAAGAGTGGTAGGCCTCGTCAGAAGGACCCATGGGATTCCGGAACCCGCGGCGACGAAGGTGAATACCTGGAGGTCGAGCCTCTTGAGATACACGCACCGGGACGTCCTTCCGAAGTCCTCTCTGGCCCTGCCTCTCGCCCCAGACCTAGTACTCGGCCAGGAGTACATCGACAACTTGGTGGCCAGCACTGCGGAGGCCCCCAGGTCCCAGAGTTCCTCCAAACTCCTCCAGGGTCTTAAACTACAGGCCAAAGTTTATATCCCGGAAGGGCGACGCCCAGGCCCCTGTAGAGTGGACTCAGCCGTGGATATCCTAGGACAAGGCGGCTCGGACGAAAGGGCCAGCTCAGCCCCTGTGTCCTTCTCGGCCTCTGAAGCAGGCATGATGGAGGAGATGTCGAGGGACATGATTAACGTCTCTTCATGGCTGGACTGGTGGGCCTCCACGTTAGTTAATGTACAGGCCTCTACAGACCCCGACGACCCGGAACAACAAGGTCTCCTGTCAGACCTTCTCACCTCCGGGGGGAAAGCTCTCAAATTTATGGCGTATCAGGCACTCTCCTTGACGGCCAACTGGGTCCTCCGGAAGCGGGACACAGTGCTTTCCAAAGTGTCAAGGAAAATCCCAGACAGACAGGCGCGAGTGATTCGCTCCCTACCCCTAGGAGGCGAGTCCCTGTTTCCGTTGAAGGAATTAGAAGTGCTGATGGAGAAGGTGTCCAAGAGGAGAGAAACCAACGTCCCTAAGCAAACATCCTCCAGGAGGCCTCCTTATAGGAGGTCAGTCTCGGATAGTGCCGTGACCCCTCAGGCTGTCCCCGGCTCTTCGAGGAGGGACGCCCCCGCCTCTTCCTGGACATCAACTCCTCAGCCCTTCCGCAGGGGAGCTACAGCTTCTGCCAGCTCCTTCAGGTCGGGTTACTCCGCCTCGAAGAGGAGCAGATCAGGCCGCCCCTCTAGGAGAAGGTAGAGGGAGAGGCCCCCTACTCCCGCCCAAGCCTCGGGTTGGGGGATGCCTCAGACCCTATTGGCAAGCATGGAAAACGTATGGGGCGGATGCTTGGACGGTGTCCGTCCTGAAAGAAGGCTACAGGATCCCCTTCATAGCGGACTCACCCCCTCTTATTCCAGCCACCCAAACAGAATGGTTAGCTCCCAGGGACCCGTTGAAAAGGGCTACCCTGCAAAAAGAAGTTTCCTCCATGTTGGAAAAGGGAGCCATGGAAGAAGTCCTTCTCCCAGGGCCAGGCTTCTACAGCCCCCTGTTCCTGGTGGAGAAAGCAACGGGGGGGTGGAGACCGGTGATAGACCTGTCGGCCCTCAACAGGTTCATCAAGAAGACGGACTTCAAGATGGACACCCCAAAATCCGTCCTGATGTCCTTGAGGGAGAAAGATTTTATGATGACGGTCGACCTCAAGGACGCGTACTTCCAAATTCCGGTCCACCCGTCGAGTCGGAAGTTCCTCCGGGTAAAATGGGGCTCCCAGATCCTGCAGTTCCGGACCCTCTGCTTCGGACTGTCGACGGCCCCTCAGGTGTTCACGAGGGTCTTCGCGACAGTCTCAGTATGGGCTCACGAACGAGGTATCCGCCTCATCAGATACCTGGACGACTGGTTGCTCCTTTCCAGTTCAAAGGCCCTCTTGGAAGAGCAAGGAAAGGACCTCCTCCGTTTCTGCAGGAGTCTGGGAATCATTATCAACCTGGAGAAATCGAACCTAACGCCATCCAACAAAATGGGGGTACTTGGGGATGACGTTGGACACCGTGCAGTGGAAGGCCTTCCCCTCGGAAGACAGGATACAGAACCTCGTCAAGATCATTCAGCCGTTCCTGTCGGGGCTTCCCAGGAAAGCGAAAGACTGGCAGAGGCTGATAGGCCATCTGGTCTCATTAGAGAAGCTAGTCCCCCAAGGGAAGATACGGCTCAGACCCGTACAATGGAACCTCAAGGCTCTATGGTCCCAGACAGGCTCTCAGAAAACATCGATCCCAGTCCTCCCGGACACGAAAGCAGCCTTGAATTGGTGGCGATGCCAGTCGAACTCCCTCAAGGGGATGCCCCTCAGGTCCTGTCCCCCCGAGTTTCTCCTGTTCACGGACGCCTCCAGCCTAGGGTGGGGAGCCCACCTGCGGGAGGAAACAGCAAGCGGGACCTGGTCAGAGACCGAAAAGCATCTCCACATCAACGTCCTAGAGCTAAAAGCAGTACAAAAGGCATGTCTGCACTTTGCAAGTCGGTTGAAGGGAAACACCGTGGCCCTAATGTGCGACAACGCCACGGTGGTAGCCTACATCAAGAAACAAAGGGGCATGAAGTCAAAGGAACTGTGCGACCTCACCGTAAACATCTTGCACTGGGCGGACGAACACCAGGTAACACTGCTAGCAAGGTTCATCCCCGGGAAAAGGAACGTGCTAGCCGACGGCCTCAGCAGGATAGGTCAGATAGTAGGGACAGAATGGTCCCTACAACCAGCGGTGGCCAGACTCATCCTTCAACGCTGGGGCTCCCCGGTGATAGACCTATTCGCAACAAAGCTCAACGCCAAGTTACCGGTTTATTGCTCCCCGGTACCAGACGAAGGAGCAGCCCTAGAAGATGCCTTCCAGCACAGGTGGGACAACCTGGACGTTTATGCCTTTCCCCCCTTCACGCTGCTAAGACAAGTGCTCAACAGAGTAAGAACCTCCCAAAACCTAAAGATGACTTTGGTAGCGCCCTGGTGGCCGGAGAGAGAGTGGTTCGCGGATCTGAAAGACCTGGCAAGCCATCCGCCATGGCCTCTGCCCCCCAGGTCAGATCTACTGAGTCAACCGCACTTCCTCAGGTTCCACGACAACCCTCTCTCTCTTCGCCTTCACGCCTGGAGACTATCGAGCGACTCCTGAAGAAGGAGGGGTACTCCTCCTCCACAGCCAAGAGGATGTCCCTATATCTAAGAAAATCCTCTACCGTAGTCTACCAGGCGAAGTGGGCCGCCTTTACGAAATGGTGCGCGACAAAACAAATAAGACCTCTCAAAGCCTCGGTCCCTGACATAGCTGATTTTCTAGTGTACCTTAGGGATAAAATAGGAATGTCAATCCCGGCTATTAAAGGAGTACGAGCAGCCTTAGGCCAAGTCTTTCTCCTGAAAGGCATCGACCTGGGGACCTCAAGACACATAGGGATGCTGATTAGAAGTTTCGAACAATCCTGCCCTCCCCAAGCCAGGAGAGTGCCTAGATGGGACCTGGCCAAGGTCCTGAAAATGTTGTGTCGTCCGCCCTTTGAACCACTCAGAGATATCGGGGACAAAGATCTCACCCTCAAGACAGTCTTCTTGCTAGCCTTAGCTTCGGCTAAGAGGGTAGGTGAGATCCACGGTCTCTCCTACGACGTGGCACACTCCAAAGGGTGGAAGGAGGTATCTTTCAAGTTCGTACCCTCCTTTGTAGCAAAGACTCAGAACCCAGCAGTCTGGGACCCGAGGTTTGAAGGTTTCTCTTTTCCGGCCATCCCCAAGACAGGCAATACGGACGACCTGAAGTTATGCCCGGTCAGGACGATCAGGAAATACCTGGAAAGGACGGCCCATCTCCGTCCGGGTGCCAAGAACCTCTTCGTCTCTTCAGGCGTTAATAAGAAGCAAGTGTCCAAGAACACTATTTCCTTCTGGCTGAGACAAGTCATCACTAGGGCTTATGAAGAAGACAAGGTGGCAGTACCAGGCACATGACATCAGAGGCCTGAGCACTTCCTTGGCCTTTGAGAGAAATATGGCAGTGGGCCAGATCCTGCAGGCCGGCGCTTGGTCACACCAGTCGACCTTCACGGCCCACTACCTCAAAGACTACTCAAGAAAGTCTTTGGATGGATTCTCCATTGGGACAGTCATCGCCGCCCTCCAAGCTGTGTAGTGGCAGGCTGGAAGACGTCCCCAACAAGTGAATAGACTCATCCCTACTTCTTCAGGAGAAGACTCAGTAGAGAAAATGTCAAGAGGTAAGCCTTAAATTATAAGCGTAAGTTTTCCACTGCTACCCCCTATCCGCTCTCTGTACCCCTGCATTACGTAGCCCTCCAGGCACCATGTGCCTAACCAAGTGGCAGAATGGCTCTCCCGCCTCCTAAAGTGTAAGTCTCCGAAGAGGTAATTCGAGGTAAAGTATTCGTGTCGGAACAAATGAAAAATTTTAAGTAATTTTTATTTTTCCTAACATACTTACCGAGAATTACCTCTGAGTAATGGCCCTCCCTTCCGTCCCCGAGTGCCATTCTTCCATTGCCGAGTCGGGGTAAACGGAGGACTTAATGAGATCCTGACCCGGGAAAAGCAGTGACCTGCCCTAATCCGGGCCGCAGGAATTATCCTGGCGGCGGGGGTAGGAACTATCGGGAGCGAGAAAGGAGGGGGGGGGGGGGTAGCGCGGGAAATCTTGGTCGAGATTGAGAGAGGTCAAGGACCCTCCGAAGAGGTAATTCTCGGTAAGTATGTTAGGAAAAATAAAAATTACTTAAAATTTTTCATATATATATATATATATATATATATATATATATATATATATATATATATATACATTGTGTGTATGTGTATATATTATTATTAGCTAAGCTACAACCCTGGGTGGAAAATAAAGATACTGCAAGCCTAAGGGCTTATAATCATTTAACCTCTCGCAAGGGACAAACTGGGTTAAACTTCAGCTTGCAGCATGTAATAGAAGGTTGTAACTTCTCACTTTGCTAATAAGTTCGCTTGGATCAACCTTGATTTTCTTAAATTCTATTTCCTTTTGCAATTTAAATAGACAAACGACATCTGCAATGCGCATCGTTGCATCGACAGCATTTGGAAATAAAAAAAAATATTAAAACTTGACAGAAGTGAAGTGTTGAAGAATTTTTAACTTGGCGGAAGGGAAGTGTTAAAGAATTTTAAACTTGATGGAAGGGAAGTATTGAAGAATTTTAAACTTGGTGGAAGGGAAGTGTTAAAGAATTTTAAACTTGACGGAAGTGAAGTGTCAAAGTATTTTAAATTTGACAAGTGAAGTGTTGAAGAATTTTAAACTTGACAAAAGTGATGTGTCAAAGAATTTTAGACTTAACAGAAGTGAAGTGTTAAAGAATTTTATTTTAAACTCGACGGAAGAGAAGTGTCAAAGAATTTTAAACTTGACGGAAGTGAAGTGTCAGAACATTTTAAATTTGACAAGTGAAGTGTTAAAGAATTTTATTTTAAACTCGACGGAAGAGAAGTGTCAAAGAATTTTAAACTTGACGGAAGTGGTGTCAAAGAATTTTAAACCTGGAAGTGAAGTGTCAAAGAATTTTAAACTTGATGGAAATGAAGTGTCAAAGAATTTTAAAGTCGACAGAAATGAAGTGTCAAAGAATTTTAAACTCTACAGAAATGAAGTGAAAAGGATATTAAACTTGACGGAAGTGAAGTGTAAAAGAATTTAAAATTTGACAAGTGAAGCGTTAAGGAATCTTACACTTGTCAAAAGTGAAGTGGTTACCTTGAGTGTCGGTTACATAAAGTGGAAGCGATCGAGTGTGCCCCCCCCCCCACACACAGATTTAAATGGAACTATAATAATGTGCTCAAAGGAATTTAAAAAAATAGCAGAAGTTATAACGGAGTATAGTGGCTCAATGGGGGGAAGTACCACCAAGTATCCAACCTCCTTGGGTAGGAGTTGGCCAGAATCCCCCCCCCTCTCCTTCCCTTTCTCCCTCATGAAGTCACAGACGGGAGGGGAAGGGGGGGGGGGGGAGCTTGTCGTGACGGTAAAGAGCATTGTGGTCGTTGGGCTTTCGAGGAAGAAGCAACAGTCAATGCGTGTCTGATAAGTGGGCGTGAACAAGGTCTTGGCGTGTGAAGCACCTTTTAGATTTCTTGGAGGAGGTCCCAATTCCTCGGACTTTCAGTTATTAGTGTAAGAAGTTAACTCTCAGGCAACCGTTTAACCGTTTTTTAAGAACTCTCAAGAAAAGTATCTTGCATTTTCAGTTAAAGGAGGATCATCTGTGCATATAGGACTAGTAATTCCTAGGAGTAAAACGCAGTCTTCTTTTAGTGAGTTATTGTGTAAGAACGTTTACTCTCAGACAAGAAAATTTAAACCGTGTTCTCAAGAAAAGGATCTTAATATTTCAGTTGAAGGATAAGAACTCTGAAGAAAAGGATCTTGTATTTTCAATTAAAGGAGGATTGTCTGTGCTTATAGGACTAGTAATTCGTAGGAGTAAAACGCAGTCTTCTTTTAGTGAGTTATTGTGTAAGAACGTTTACTCTCGGGCAAGAAAATTTAATCCGTGTTCTCAAGAAAAGGATCTCAATTTTTCAGTTAAAGGAGGATTGTCAGTGCCCTTTGGACCAATTATTCCTAGGAGGACATCGCAGAATTTTCCAGTAAGGTTTCCTGAATTTAATAGTTTTGTGTGGAGGAGGTAATGTCTGTCTGTCTGTAAAGATTGCCTTGCCTTATGCAAGACACGGGCTCTTGAGTTGGCAATGTAATTGTAATTTACTTTAATTTACTTTGAAAGAAGGACTTTGAAGGCAATTCACCGCGCAAGTGTTTACAATGTATAAGTTTGAATGACAAAGATGCGGATGAGATACGAATATAGGAATGAACATAATTCAACTTGCCTGTGTAACGAACTTTATTTAATAACAATATCCTCGTGTTTCAAGAGATTGTGATTTTCTTAAGACAACCTCATACTGCCATACGCGATCGTATATGTAAATAAAGATAATCATAGTTATATTTTTCAATGAAATCGTTGTTCTTGTTAATAATGTGCGTTGTTTTCGATGGAAAGCAAACCATTTGATATTTGTTACTTTACTATAAATGCTGTATTTTTGTGGTCCTATATTACTAGGGAACCCCTCTCTCTACATGATTTTTCATAATTAATTTCCCTAGTTATATATTTTTTTTAAATTAAATCGTTGTTCTTGTTAATACTGTGCGTTGTTTTCGATGGAAAGCAAACCATTTTATATGTATTACCTTACTTCACGTTAAAGGCTGATATTTTCTGGTCCTATATTGAAGGGGAACCCTACTCTCTACAGGATCTTTGATAATTTATCGTATATATTCCAAGGCATTCAGCATTTCACACACAGCATTTTACTCGGTTCTCCACATTATCGAAGCTCTTAGAAAACTATTAAGTCTTCAGTTTCCTCTTGAATATTATGGCACCAATTTCAGTGAGATTTGTGACATAGAACTCGCATTCTAGGAATATGTAGGAAATATTTATTTTAATGTTACTGTTCTTAAAATATTTTTTATTTTTCCTTGTTTCCTCTCCTCACTGAGCTATTTTCGCTGTTGGGGCCATTGGGCTTGTCGCATCCTGCTTTTCCACCTAGGGTTGTAGCTTAGCAAGTAATAATAATAATAATAATAATAATAATAATAATAATAGTAATTAAATTGTGCTGCCATCTACCTTCACTGAAAGCAAGTAATAATAATAATAATAATAATAATAATAATGATGATGATGATGACATTTAGATAGTGCTGCCATGTGCCAGTGAAAGCAAGTAATAATAATAATAATAATAATAATAATAATAATGATATTTAGATAGTGCTGCCATGTGCCAGTGAAAGCAAGTAATAATAATAATAATAATAATATTTAGATAGTGCTGCCATCTACCAGTGGCAGTGCCAGTGAAAGAGCTATTCAGAATCCATCCCTGGTGTTCATCAAGGGATAAATGAATGGGTTTGCGGGTCGTGACTAGACCAAGCTCGCATTACAGTTAACGGTCGAAAATAACTTTGGCGTTAGTTATAACTTGTTGCTGCGAAGGAATTTGTCGTTTTCTTCGTGACTCACACAAAATATTAATGGGGGGCTTTAATATTCAGTGTTGTTACTTTTAGGTGGTGTGTGTGTTTTTTTTTCTTTTTTTTCTTTGCAGCCACTGGTATATGCAGTGATCAGTATAGCATCCTGCTTTTCCAATTAGGGTTGTAGCTTAGCAATTAATAATAAAAATAATAATAATTGGTAACAACAATAACAATAACAATAATAAGTGTTCGTTACATTTCCTGATTTAACTAAAGTCACCTTTCAAGGTTATAAGTTTCTTTTTATAACCCAAAAAGTTTTATAGTGTTCAATCCGTTTTCAAGTTAATATTTCCTGTAGTTTCTTTTTGTCAGCCGCAGATCTTATTGTACATATCAATAAGTATGATTTGTGCCATCTTAATTTATTACAGTCATTTGCAAAAAAAAAAATCCACATTTTATACAAATGTCGATAAGTGTGTGTGTGTGTGTGTGTAGAAGGGTTAGATTTGACTGGAAACATTATCAGTTTTTATCCAAATAAAGATGGGAAAATTAAAATTATTCTCTAATTCTAACATGTATTAATACCCAAATGACTATAATTATAGCAACAAACTTGTTTGCCATTGAAATAGTTCGTGTGTTTCGTACCAGACCTGTGGAGGAGAGTTGATTTCGAGGGAACCACGAAACCAGTGGGGGGTAACAGACGGTAAGGGGTAGGTGGTTCCTGGCGAAGGTTAGGGTGTCTTGTATAAACAGTGGCTAACAGAAGCAGCCTCGCGAACGGTAAACATTTTGAAACCTCCGCCATATTTCCACTCCTTTGTTCCTTAAGAACAAAATGTAAGACCACTCTCTTATGCGAAGGTTTTGTATGGCTGGTTTTATGTACCAGTAGGTTGGTGAATTAGGTAGGATGGAAGATTTTGGGGCTCAGGATGATATTGCATCTTTTCATTTTGAATTGTTAACGTCTGAAAACATGGTGATTGTACATAAAGGAATTGAAATGGCTTTAAATTATAAGTAAACTGATTATGCAATAAACGTGTAAATGCACATACATACACGCGTAGATAAAATGGTTTGGAATCTTAAGGTTAATTTCAATATCTTTTTCACGTCATTGTCTTCTTTCGAAGTGCCTGAGAGAGAGAGAGAGAGAGAGAGAGAGAGAGAGAGAGAGAGAGAGCATTTCGTATTGGAATCTGAAGGTTAATTTCAATATCTTTTTTACGTCATTGTCTTCTTTCGAAGTATCATCCAAGAGTGTCGAGAGAGAGAGAGAGAGAGAGAGAGAGAGAGAGAGAGAGAGCATTTCGTATTTTTATCCTATTTTTTCCCAGCAAGAAGTTGTGTTTAGTCGCAACAATTGTGTTAAGTTTTGCTCCCTTGATACATTATCTAGATTCTAGTGCCTTGCATTCCCCTCCCAAACCCCTGACTCTTAAATGGATCAATTCTGCACATTTTCTCCGCAAGTGTGAATTTGAAAGCATTTAATTTAGCATGTTTAAGTGGGTGTGTCATGTCATTTAGTGCCACTACTGTTTCTGAAAATGTGACAGTTAGAATAAACGGAGGAATTTATTAGTTGTTGGTAAACCTCAAGGAATTTATAATTTTTTTTTTAATAGTTAGTTCGACATAAGTATTCAATTTTTTTTCTATTTCTAGGTCTTGTCGATCTTTAATCATATAGGAATTAACTCTTTACAGTAGATTGGTTTAAATTGTCAAAATATTATTTTTCTTAGCACTGAATTTACTCGTCCGTTGAAAGTATTGGTTCCTAAAGAAACATTTTGCGTTGCTTATGATAATGAGGCCACAAACAGTTCCGCTTTCTGTTTAATTGCATGCCGGAAGCGCAGTAATAATGTGTGGTTAACGAATTCCTTTCGGATGGTACAGCAGGACACATGAATTCCTGGTACACCCCTTAGAGAAGTTCACCCAGCCACACCCTTCCTGTGCTACCCCGCCCACCACCTATGCCATCTCTTCCTACACTATCTGTTTGGTTACTCGTCTTGAAGTAAGGGTGCGACAGGAGCACTTCTTCGAAGTAAGGTGCGACAGGGGCACTACTTCAGAGCAAGGTGCGACAGGGGCACTACTTCGGAGCAAGGTGCAACAAGGGGCACTTCTTCAGAGAAAGGTGCTACAGGGGCACTTCTTCAGAGCAAGGTGCGACAAGGGGCACTTCTTCAGAGCAAAGTGTGACAGGGGTTACTTCTTCGGAGCAAGGTGCGACAGGGGCACTTCTTTGAAGCAAGGTGCGACAAGGGGCACTTCTTCGTCACAAGGTGTGGCAAGGGGTACTTCTTCGGAGCGAGGTGCGACAGGGGCACTTCTTCGGAGCAAGATGCGACAGGGGCACTTCTTCCGAGCAAGGTGTGACAAGGGGCACTCCTTTGGAGCAAAGTGCGACTGGGGGCACTCCTTCGGAACAAGGTGCGACAGAGGAACTTCTTCGGAGCAAGGTGCAACAGGGGCACTTCTTTGGAGCAAGGTGCGACAGGGGCACTTCTTCGGAGCAAGGTGCACCAGGGGCACTTCTTTGGAGCAAGGTGTGACAGGGGCACTTCTTTGGAGCAAGGTGCGACAGGGACACTTCTTCGGAGGATGGTGCAACAGGGACACTTCTTCGGAGGAAGGTGCAACAGGGACACTTCTTCGGAGAAAGGTGCAACAGAGGCACTTGTTCGAAGCAAGGTGCAACAGGGACTCCTGTGTTCAACTGTACCTCTTGTATTTGGGAGCTGGCTCTTGGAATGTTCAGGCTTCTCTTGTGTATTGAACCTTGCGGTTATACTAGCTTGGTTTTCTAGCCATGTTATATACATGGTTCCTTTCATATTAATGGTTTGGAATGACGATGTTTTTAACTTAGTCAATAAAAATTCTTTGAAATTTGAGAAAACTACAGTACTTTCCTCAATAAAACTTCACTGAACTTTAAGATAAGGGCAATAGTTTCCTCAAAATTCTAGGTTGGTGGTGTTAAGAGTCGCTTTGTATAAAAGATAGGTGGGGGGCTCTCCTATTAGTCAGCAAGAAAGATACAGCAGATCATTTAAACCTCTCTATCTTTTAGCGCTTTTGTTTGAACGAGGATTGGTTGAGAAAAGTTTGAGACGAGGATATTAAAATTACCAAGAGAGAGTGTTTGGGTGGCATAAATCCTTCTCTTACTCTCCAATCTGGTAGGATTTCAAGATAAGGATGGTCAAAATAAGAGATCTCCTTGATGCAGGTTTAAAATAGGTTAAAGGAAGCAGAAAATAGGTTCTAGTTTAGACAGTATTATGTTAGGTTTAACCTATTGATGCAATGTTAAAGGGGTTGCGATACAGCCCATGGCTAAAAGAACACCACATCTTAGGTCAAGTTACGAAATAGATAAAATTGTTGTTGGTCAGTTGATCGTATCAACCAGTAGGCAACGTCGTTAATGAATGTTAATTAACCACTACCAATAACAATGTTATCAAATGTTCTAATGTAGAATATATCCTTTTGAATAAACAGGGTCCCAGTTCTGCCCATTTGTTGATTAACGATCCCTCCGTCAAATGGGACAGCTATTCTTCATTAAACAAATGCTTGGAAACAATTAACCATTAAAAAACACCATGACATTAATGAACTTCAGAAGATGACAGCTTTGTCTCGCTTTTGAAAACGGACCATTGTTAACAGGAAACCAAGAATATTATGTTTTGGAGTCGAAAGGGATGGAGGGGTGGTGTGACTGACTTGACGTGTGTTGCTTATACCAACAGAGTATTTGTGGAATGAAACAAAGCACGACTTAAAAAGTGGTTTTTAATTTATTTCTTAATTTTTTTCAAAATGGTATAAAATGTAAATTTAGTATTTGCAGTACACTTTCTGAGTGGGGATACCTTAACACGGTGAAAGGTTTTGTGTATCGCCATGATCGGCAAAGCTGCAATAGTCAAATCCACTTGCACTAGGTTGGGTTGCTGTGAGCTGTCAGATAAAAATCTCTCGCCATCACCAATCCGCACTGGCTAGCGTGGTGATGAAAATTGGCCAAACCTCAGACATAAATTGACACGTCTGAGGCCTTAGTCCTGCAGTGGACTAGAAATGGCTGCATTTTGTTGTTGTTGTTGTTTATGTATTTACAATTTCGGAATCGAACGTAAGCCTAATGAGTTTTTGTGTGATTCGTAGTCAGGATTAATGTAGTCACATGCAGTAGATATTAAGAATAAGATAAATGGTTCTGCAGAATTGGATCATTTGATGTTTTAAACTTAGCTTTTATAAAAGAGAAAAAAAACACACTAACTGTTAACGTTGTGCTTTTTCTCAATTTAATTTTTTTCCCTCTGTCTAGATTATCCCTTTTCCTTAAACCATTAAAAAAAAGGATTGTGGTAGCTTACTGAAAACGTCTCTGCCTAACGATCTGTTAGGCTGGAGTTCGAGATCCGCTCAAATTTTATAGTGTTTTCTTTTTTTTCTTTTTTGGATAATGTTTGCAATCTTATCATCCTTGTGAACTAGGTATGGGGGCGTTTGGGGGAGCCTACAGTTTTACCTACTGAGTCACAAGCAACCATTGCCTGGCCCTCCCTGCTCCTCGCTTGGGTGGAAAGTTTCCTGGTCGCTGCTCATATATATATATATATATATATATATATTATATAGATAGATAGATAGATATACAGTATATGTATATTATATAATATCTATCTATCTATTTATCTATCTATATATATATATATATATATATATATACACACACATAGACACACAAGTCTCTAGGACATTGTCCTGCTAGGGCATTGTCACTACCCCTTGACTCTGCCATTCTTGAGCGATCTTTAAAGAAGAATGACATAAAAGAGAAATGACTAAAATTTCAGTCGTTCGTCATTTAAAGGCATATAGCGCATTACTGTCATCTCATTATCCACTCACGGATGATTGGCGTTGAAAAAGTGTTCTTTAATGGCGTTGATTGCTTAATGCGCGAAATTGTCTTGCAGTTGCTCGTGTCAAAAGCAGTATGGGTCGAAATAGGAACATTCATTTAAGCATAGACCAGTTCAATTTGCTTTTGCTTTGCATCCAAGATTTTGTTTTTATAATGTGCTGTAGTTGTGACCGGTGTAATGGTCTGCCCCCCCCCCCCTGTCCGAAATCCTCCCTCCCTGGGGGAAATATGGCCCTGGATATATATCCCCTGGGGGAAATATGGCCCTGGATACATATCCCCCTGGGGGAATTTTGTCCCAGGATAATATCCTCCCACTGGGCCAAGTTTCCCCCCCCCCATTTCCCACTGTTGTTTAAGGGTATGGCTATGGCGACGTATAGCAACTACAATTTCGTGGTGACTTTTATGGTAGGCCTACACCTAATGTAGTGAACATGACCTATAGGGGGAAAAATATCTTAGGTCTGAAATTTCTCCCCGGGGGAATAATACCCCAGGCTGCTTTTCCCGGGGTAAAATATATCTTAGGTTAATTTTCCCTGGGGGAATTTCAGTCAGGGGGAAAAAATTTCCTGCTACACCGGTGAGGGAGAATGATCTCGCCTGTTTCAAATTATTGGAACCAAGATAGGCTATATGTCTACTGAAGGTTTAAGAGCTTTTAAATATGCGACCCTAAGACTATACAGTAAGCTTTGACTAGACATCCGAAAGACTGAATATATTAAGGCTTTCAAGAGGTGACTGAAGACTTTCTTGTTTTCTAAGTGCTTCGATAATGTTGATCTGACAATAAACGAGCAATATGTGGTGTGGAATGCTGAATGCAATGGATAGTATACGATAAAGAAAATGCAAAGGCCCTGTAGAGAGTTAGGGTTACCCTGCAGTATAGGATCAAGCAAGCAGTCCTTAATTAGAAGCTCATTATTATTATTATAAATTGCTAAGCTACAACCCTAGTTGGAAAAGCAGAATGCTATTAGCCCAGGGGCTCCAACAGTGAAAATAGCCCAGCGAGGAAGGAAACAAGGAAAACTAAAATATTTTAAGAACAGGAACATTAAAATAAATATCTTATATAAACTATAAAAAACTTTAACAAAACAAGAGGAAGAGAGATTAGATAGAACAGTGTGCCCGAGTGTACCCTCAAGCAAGAGAACTCTAACCCAAGACAGTGAAAGACCATGGTACAGAGGCTATGGCACTACCTAAGACTGGGATCTAAATTTCTTAAAACGGGAAGGTTACATTAAACCCTAATGCCAAAGTTAGAAAAAGGATATTTGGTTAATTTTATTTTAGTTTTAGACGATCCTCAAATATAAACTATTCACCGATAGTACGTTTAGGAACTTAGCCATGGAAAGTTTTAGGCTGCCATTTATCAAAAAGGAAAATACTAAATTTCTATGTTTTAAATTGTTAATTTATAATAAATAGATAACTTCTCCACAAGTGAAGAGTTAAGCCATCGAAGATTAACTGTAAATGTCAACTAGGCCTATAGATATTTTTCAAGAAGCGTATACACCTGTTTGTACATTCATGTTTTGTCATTAATCTGTGCCTAGCAATTTTTTACATATTTGGCATCATCATCATTATTATTATTACTCGTATTATTTGCTAAGCTACAACCCTAGTTGGAAAAGCAGTATACTATAAGCCCAGGGACTCCAACAGGGAAAATAGTCCAGCGAGGAAAGGAAACAAGGAAAAATAAAAGAGTAACAACATTGAAATAAATATCTCCTATATAAACTATAAAAACTTGAACAAAATAAGAGGAAAAGAAATAAGATAGACCAGATTAAGATTTATACAATTTATAAATAATAGTAAATTATACGTTTTTCTGTCCTCCCCAACCCTTTTAAACTGAAGTCATTCGGTCATTTCAATATAGAACTGACACGCAAATTACAATTTTCACCGGAGTTAAAAACACCGATTTGAATGTTGCAAATGTTGCAATATTTCATCACATTTCCGCTAAAAAACTGACATTCATGAATCATGATAGTTTTTACCACGATGAACATCGACGGGAAAAAAACAGGGCAGTACCGGAAATTCTTGTAAACTTGCTCAAACTACTTTTCCCTGGAAGTACAGAAAGTGCGGGATAAACCCAAGGACGCATGTCCGCTGTTCAGTACAGTTTCTGTTCAATTTTCATATGTCCGTTGATGATCTGTTTGAGATTTTACACTAACATAAAGTATGATGTTTGTTTATAGGAAACGGGAAGTTGATTATTTTTTATTTTTAAGGAAATATCGATAAAGAAGAGAAGAGAGAGAGAGAGAGAGAGAGAGAGAGAGAGAGAGAGAGAGAGAGAGAGAGAGAGAGAGAGAGAGATAATTTGGAGTTCTCTAGCATCCTGGCATCGTGGAGAGAGAGAGAGAGAGAGAGAGAGAGATTTGAAGTTTTCTGGCATCCTAATATCGGAGAGAGAGAGAGAGAGAGAGAGAGAGAGAGAGAGAGAGAGATTTGAAGTTTTCTGGCATCCTAATATCGGAGAGAGAGAGAGAGAGAGAGATTTGAAGTTTTCTGGCATCCTAATATCAGAGAGAGAGAGAGAGAGAGAGAGAGAGAGAGAGAGAGAGAGAGAGAGAGAGAGAGAGAGAGATGGTTTTAAATTCTCTGGCATCCTGACATCGGGGGGAGAGAGAGAGAGAGAGAGAGGTTTGAAGTTTTCTGGCATCCTAATATCGGAGAGAGAGAGAGAGAGAGAGAGAGAGAGAGAGAGAGAGAGAGAGAGAGAGAGAGATTTGAAGTTTTCTGGCATCCTAATATCGGAGAGAGAGAGAGAGAGAGATTTGAAGTTTTCTGGCATCCTAATATCGGAGAGAGAGAGAGAGAGAGAGAGAGAGAGAGAGAGAGAGAGAGAGAGAGAGAGAGAGAGAGAGAGAGAATGGTTTTAAATTCTCTGGCATCCTGACATCGGGGAGAGAGAGAGAGAGAGAGAGAGATTTGAAGTTTTCTGGCATCCTAATATCGGAGAGAGAGAGAGAGAGAGAGAGAGAGAGAGAGAGAGGTTTGAAGTTTTCTGGCATCCTAATATCGGAGAGAGAGAGAGAGAGAGAGATTTGAAGTTTTCTGGCATCCTAATATCGGGGAGAGAGAGAGAGAGAGAGAGAGATTTGAAGTTCTTTGGTATCCTGACATCGGGGGGGGAGAGAGAGAGAGAGAGAGAGAGAGAGAGAGAGAGAGAGAGAGAATTTCCTACCATAATAATTGTGAACTTTTGAGTTTTTATAACTTACTTTAATGTTTTTTAATGACTATCCGAGAGATTGTGTATAATTGAATGAGTATGGGTATGAAGGTACAGGCCAAATTAAAATTATGCACCTTAGGGTGTATTTAGAGATGGTTTTAAAATTTGTTTTAACTGTCATCTTAGTCCTAAATGCATCCTTAACTTGGGTGAACTATTGTATTGTTTGTTTCTGTGTTCAAATTGATAATATGGTTAGTGTTACAGGGAATAATGTTAGAGATAGCAATATCTTCAGTTTATTGGATTTCTAGTGAGAGCTTGTATAGGCCTAAGCTTGGGCCCGCATATTTGAAAGCTGGTAGAACCTACAGTTGACATATATCTTGGATCCAATAATTTAAAACCATCTTTTAACTATTCTCGCGTTAACACGATGTGTTGGCCGCACAATATGTAGCAATCAAACCATTGTTCTCCGGTCTTGGGTAGTGCCTTAGCCTCTGTACCATTGCCTTCCATTGTCTTAGATTAGAGTTCTCTTGTTTAGGGGTACACTCGGGCACGCTGTTCTATCTTAGTTCGCTTCCTCTTGGTTTTGTTTTAAAAAGTTTTTTATAGTTTATATGTGAAGGATCTAATTTAATGTTACTTTCTTTGAATATTTTATTTTGATTGTTTATTCTTCTCTTGTAGTTTATTCATTATCTTGTTTACTTCCCTCACCCTCACTGGGCTATTTTTCCCTGTTGGAACCCTTGGGCTTATAGCATCTTGTTTTTCCAACTAGTTACTTACTTTTACTTACTTTTAGAGGTTTATTTCTCGCCCTCCATCAAACACTAAAGGTCTGTTCAGGCGGGCCTTGGTGTATGAAAAAATAATTTCTTTCCAGTTGACATTTTGCTCTGTATCGTTATCAGTTATTTCGCTAGCATTTGTATTCAGGCTTAATAGTTTTCAGGTCACTATTATAACACTTTCTAAAAAGATAAGTCTTCAGGTTTTTCTTGAAGGCAGATCTCATGTAAGTATATTCGCATTTTATAGCATAGCTTGTAATAATAATAATAATAATAATTCTATTAAATAATTTGGACGTCTGGTTCTGATAACTGCATGGGTTATCGTACAGTAGGCTTCACTAATTCCGGTACACTGACGTCTCCTTAGCTTACCGTGAAGTATACCGGAATTAATGAAGCCAATTGTACATATTTTAAACTCAATTCTAGCTTTAATATGCAACCAGTGTATATCAATTATTAATCAATTATGTTTCATAGCCCTTCTCTTATCGTTTATTTTTCCTCTATTGCAGACATCATGAGTGTAGAAAGGCGAGGCACCAAGGCCCTGGAGCTGTGGGCCAAAAGGGCCACAGATGGGTATGCTGGCGTCAGTATCTCGAATATGACCACCGCCTGGCGGAATGGTCTAGCCTTCTGTGCTCTCATTCATCATTATAGGCCTGATCTCATGTAAGTATATTAGCATCTTATATATAGATATAGATATATATATATATATATATATATATATATATATATATATATAGATAGATAGATAGATAGATAGATAGATAGATAGATAGATATATATATATATATATATATATATATATATATATATGGATAATTACCAACACAATATCCTGCTCAAATAGAAATAAATTTCTAATTCATAGGATCGAACCCTAGCCCCTTCTGATGAAAGGCCTCTGGTGGCATCATTGGAAGCGACCTGGCCTTCCGTTAGAAGGGGCTAGGGTTCGATCCCCAGTATGAGGTAGAAATTTATATATATATATATATATATATATATATATATATATATATATATATATGTTTTAATATTTTGGACTGTTTTGCCTTTCCGATGTCATGAACTTGTTTTTAACTTAAGGTATCATGGATGCTAACAGTACTTTAAAGGTTTAAAGGTTTTAAAGGTTGCTCGTGAATGGCAGAGCCAAGGGACAGTGACTTTGCCCTATCGAGAAGGACAATGCCCTAGAGGTTGACCATATATACATGTCAGCGCCCAAGCTAGGATCAAGGAGGACCAGGCAATTGCTGCTGATGACTGAGCAGATAGACCTATAGGCTCCACCAAACCCCCCATCCTTAGCTCACAAGGATGGTGAGGTTGCAGCGACAAAAGAAATTAACGAGTTTGAGTGGGATTCGAACCCCAGTCTGGCGTTCACCAGTCAGGGGGTTTACCACATTGGCCACCACAACGCTTTAAAAAAACGTAATTTTAATCGGAAATTCTCAGTAAAAAATATACGGTTCTCAGCCGTATTTCAGTAAAATACTGGCGATCATAATGCTACCATCCTTTGTTCTTGAATTATACGGGTATCGCGTAATATCACTCCTTTACGTCAATATAACAGTTTTTAAAACTAAAAATCCTGGGATCAATGTTGCCAAACATTTACTGTTTTTAATGGAAATTTTTTAAGTGTTGATGACACCAATTTACTAATGTTGTTTTTATCTGGTCCCGTATTCGCATTTAACTCTAGCTCACATAGCCAGATACATTCGACATTCAGGAGTAAAACCACGAATTTTAATTCAAGTAGATAAAACCAAAATATGAAAAATTATAGCTAACAGAATGGTTTCTAATTGAAAATCCTTAACCTTAAAACAATCAGTATAGTATCTTCAATTTATTCCAAGTTACCTTAACCACGTGGAATATTATCTTAAAAAGACTTATTTATACAATATAATTATCAGTTATCAGTTGCTAACTCTGTCTTTCAATCTTTTAACATTTGTATTCATGATCAGTATAAGTTGATACACATTTTCACATTCAAAATTGTGCAGCATCTCTAATTCACCCTACGTTCTGTTTCGTATTTTTTCCCTACTAGAGATGTCTAATTGATGTTATGAACTCGAATAAAGAAGTAAAAATACAATTTTAAAAAATCAATTCTTTTTAGTGAGGCAGATTTGCACAGACCCCCGGGGGTGACCTTTTAGCTCGGAAAAGTTTCCTGCTAGCTGATTGGTTGGACAAGATAATTCTAACCAATCAGATAGCAGGAAAATTTTCCGAGCTAAAAGGGCACCGCTTCGAGTCGGTGGAAAATGAGTATAGGACTTGATGGTTTCTTCGAGAAATCCTCTTTTCCTCCGCCATTTTTGACTACAGTACACGTATAAAGGGAAAAATAATAAAGTTTGTTCTAATTTCAAAACTCATAAGTATATAAATGGAGGTAATATGTTCATTTGAAATTAATGTAAAAAAAAATAACATCACTTTGAGGTAAATCTTAAATGATGGTTATGTGCTACTGTGAAAATCTGTAATAATTTCCTAGATCATTTCAGATTCACGATGTTGTGACCTGTTGGTAAAGTTCTTTAATTTTTCCTTTATTATATACAGAAATATATCGTAGTCACACCGAAAAGTACAGGTCTTACCGATATATTTTTCCCCATTTTTTCAATTACAATTCAACTGCCATGCTTGAAAGTAAGCTCTTTGTATACATCAAAAACTTTGTATGTGAGATGTAAATAGAATATATTTTATTGGTTTACGTTATGATGGCCATTGTGGTAACGTCCCTGACTGGTGAACACCAGACTAGGGTTCGAGTCTCGCTCAGACTCGTTAGTTCATTTATTCTCTGTGACCTCACCATCCTTGTGAGCTAAGAAGGTGGGTTTGGGGGAGCCTATAGGTCTATCTGCTGAGTCATCAGCAGCCATTGCCTGGCCATCCTTGGTCCTAGCTTGGGTGGAGCGGGGGCTTGGGCTCTGATCATACACACACACACACACACACACACATATATATATATATATATATATATATATATATATATATATATATATATAGTCAGTCTCTAGAACATTGTCCTGCTTGATAGGGCAATGTCACTGTCCCTTGCCTCTGCCATTCGTGATCGGCCTTCAAACTTTTAAACCGAATTTCCTCTTGCCATTGACCTTGAAATATGCAATCATGAACATTGGATCTTGAAGCTTCTTTTTATAATCTGGTACAAAAAATTAAGGTTCCCTTCTGTTTGATGTTTTCAGGGAGAAAAACACGAATTAAATTTCTCAAATAATTCATGATGTACAATGTGTACTATAGACTCTACCATTGATTTTATTCTTGATTGCATCTTATCAAGGTTATTCTACCTTCGACTTGAACATAACACTTATTTATTGTGAGTTAGATATTTGATATAACGTCTTATTTTATTGCAACCATTTAAAAAAATGTAGAATGTTATATCCTGAAAATTTTAAGCATTGCTAATCTGTTAACTTGATTAAAGATAATGCATAGTTTCTTAAAACTTAGGAGTATTTATATTTTTTATGTTATAGAATAGTTTTAGAAATACATGAGTTGGAAACTTATTGAATGTTGTCTTTTCCAGTGATTTCGCTTCACTGAAGGCTGAAAACATCTATTTATATTTTATATGTTATAGAATAGTTTTAGATATACATGAGTTGGAAACTTATTGAATGCTGTCTTTTCCAGTGATTTCGCTTCACTGAAGGCTGAAAACATCCTTGAGAACAATGCCTTAGCCTTCCGCGTAGCTGAGCAGCAGCTCGGTATTCCAGCGCTCCTGGATGCAGAAGACATGGTGGAATGTGACGTGCCAGATAGACTGTCTGTCCTCACGTACGTGTCACAGTTCTACCAGGTCTTTTCTTCCTTGGGCTTAACTAGTCCAAAACGGGTTGTGAATAATAATGCCTCGCCGCCTCCTTCCTCTCCCGCGGGAGTCAAGAAAACTAAGCTATCGCCTTCACAGCCCCAACCAAAGACAAAAACAGAGATCAAGACAGATAAGGTACAGTATGAATTTTACTTATTTTAGATGGACATCTTCGTTATTTATTACTTGTGATCAGGGTTTGCTAGGTTGGCTTTTTTCGGGTAAAAAAAAAAAAAAAAAAAAAACTCAAAATTTGGCCTTTTTTGTGCTAGATACTTAAATTTTGCCTTTTTGAAATTAGTCTTAAATGCTATATTTTCGGCCTTTTACTACTATTAGGTTGGCCTTTTAAAGCTGCAGTTGCTCAGACGTTGGCCTTTTCTCATTTGGAAAACCTAGCAACCCTGCTTGTGATTTCACTGGTATGTTGTTTTGAGTAATAGGTGTTGATTTTTTTTTTTTTATGGGGAGTATCATGTGAGAACTGGTCTACCAGTTGTGAATGAAGGAAAGTTTTTGAATGTGGGTTGTGTTAATACTAAAAGTGCTGTCCTCCTCCTCCTGTTCTGTTAAAAATATTCTAAACAGAATAGGAATTGAAAGGACAAAGATCCTCATTATTAGATTCCAGTGTTCTTTCCTTTAGTTGTGTAAGGCATAGAGAAGATTTATGTAAAATGTATGTTATAATAAGAAATATTCGTTTGGTTTTGTCTTTTGGGTGTATTATGAAGTAATTTAATTTATTCGTGAATATAGTATTGTCTGTTCATTCAGCATAGAGAGAAATGGGAGTTAAAACTATTGTTGATGATTCTGTTTAAGTGTGACAAAGCATTTCTGGTGAAGCTGTATATGAAGAGGTTCTATGATTTCCTTCCAAGTATTGTATGTATTCTATTTCAACAACAGATCCAAAAATGATAATTTGAGTCTTATTGCAAGCTACTTCCTCAGGCCTACATGATAGATTTATTTCGTTCAAGGAAAATTGTGTCTGTACATCTTACTCTTTTTGAAATATTTAACTTTTCCATGTTTCCTTTCCTCACTGGGCTATTTTCCATGTTGGGGCCCCTGGGCTTAGAGCATCCTGCTTTTCCAACTAGGGTTGTAGCTTAGCAAGTAATGATGATAATGATTTGGTCTTATGATAGCACTGATTAAGTTATGTTGGGTTTCATGACAAATCCATTTTATAATTATTAGCCTTAAATTGCAGAGCTGAATTTGTGAAGTTTTTAAACCCGAATCAGAGGATAGTCAAAAGTGAATTTTGATGTATTTGTGCCTTGGGTACATTGGTAAATATAAACGGCCATTTTAGAATTTTCAGTTACATTATACTTAGTTCGGGAAATAGATTTATTATAATTCACATAGGTTCTTTACTTCAGTATTGCTGTGTATGTAATGAATTTTATTTCCGTTATCCCTTTTCTCTAATTATTGTTTTTTTTTTCCTTTATTGTTTTTGCTCAGGTCAGGTGTACTGTTTTATTAATATTTTTTTTGCCTTCAACCTAAAACACACTGAGTTGTTAATCTGTGAAACCAGGACCTATTTCTTGAAAGTTATGGTAGGCGTTGGAGAACCTGGCAGTTATTGCTACTAGAGCTGCTATATCAAGTCTTAAGACTGATTTCTAAACCTCCTTCCACTCCAGCCAGAAGCAATTGTCTTATCTTCCTCAGTTTGTCAGATCTTGACTTTCCAGGCCTACAATTACTCTATTTACACAATGCCACATGTATTCACCTCAGTGGCTATATATTCTTGCTAGATTTACTTCCTTCAGGAGATGGGATTTGCCCAGCTAGCATATAATAGGTCAATAATCTTCATAGAGTCTATAGCTTGTGTAGTAGTAAGGAGTTGAGGGAGTTGTTCACCCACGGTATTCTCTTCCAGGTTTGGGGATTTCTCTATAAATTCACGTAATCATAGCAGAACTGTAGGCAGTAGACTTTATTCATGTTATTGCAGACTTCATTTTCTAGAGACAAAAACATCCCCATGTTCTTGCACCTGGTAAACTTTTTGGTATGTGCTGACATCCTGGACAAGGGTGGGGTCCCAAAGGTGGCTGGGGCTTCATGCCTAATTGCGGATCTCTGCTCACTGAACAATTTCTTGCAGCAGACCGCCTCCGGCCCCCCCCCCCCCACTTTAGGATGGAGAAAGTAGAGTCAGAGAGACAGTCCATCAGGAGCCCCACAGAGTTTATTCCGTTTATGGGTCGACTCGTGTATAAGATCATTTCTTGTGATAGAACATGACACAGAAACATTGTCAGGACTATACATAAAGCAACATATCTAATTTCACCAAGCTTGGGAAGTTTTTTTTTTTTTACCTTCTAGTCTTTCATGAACTTCTTACAAGGTATAATAGTGCATAGAGGGAGTCATGACCAACAAAGCCATATTATTATTATTATTACTTGCTAAGCTACAACCTTAGTTGGAAAAGCAGGATGCTATAAGCCCAAGGGTATCTAACGGAAAATAGACCAGTGAGGAAGGGAAACAAGAAAAATTGAATATTTTAAGAACAGTAACACTATTAAAATAAACATTTCCTATATGAACTAGAAAAACTTGAACAAAACAAGATGAAGAAAAATTAGCTAGATTAGTGCGCCAGGGTATACCCTCAAACAAAGAGAGATCTAACCCTAAAGAGTGGAAAACATGGTACAGAGGCTATGGCACTACCCAAGACTAGAGAACAATGGTTTGATTTTGGCGTGTCCTCCTAGAAGAGCTGCTTACCATATCTAAAGAATCTCTTCTACCTCAGAAACTATGAAGGAATGATATCAGATATACTGAGCTAAATCTAAGGTGGGTTCAAGATTCATCATAAGAAAGATTATCACAGACAGTATGTATCAGCAGAAAAAAAAATTCTACCTTAAGAGTGGTTATCAGACCCATTTTCTGTAAGGCTCCTTGGAACCTCTTGAGAAATATGAATCACAAGCTTCCACTATGTTGCTTGGCATAGATCGACCCAGCAGTGGGAAAGTTAAGGCCATTCACCCCAATCATACTGGGATGACGTGAATCACTCCCCTGTGATCCTAGGACTAGCACTGGTTTGTCATTCTCTTGCCTCTTGGTTGATTATGTCAGTCTCTGCCAACTGGTAATATATTATTAAATCTGATGCACATAAATAGGTTCTATGACGACTTAGATATGCTAAACCATTATTGTTACAAGCCAAGCTAATAAGATAGAGTTTTAAGCGAAAGGGATCCAAATAGGGAAAGCAGCCTTGTATGGAAAAAGAAATTTGCTCTTGAAGAATAACCTTTAATAGAGCAATAAGAAATATAGCCAAGTGAGATAAACCACAATTCAAAGTAAAGAAAAGATGATTAACCGATAAAGTATGAAATGAGCTATGTGCTAACCTGCTTTACCATAAATGCACCTAGTTTGTAAAATTGAAATACAAGCAGGAATAGAACTTTTAGAATACGGTGCGCTTCATTGAACCTTACATACAAAAAGGCAAGACTGTAATCATTTATGCACTATTTCTTATAATACAGTATCTAGTACAGTATGGTATTTGATGGGCGATATACCCTAAAAATATCTTAATGCAAATGATGAGAATTTTGAAAAATTTGCCTCAAAACCAGTTCTGAAGAGATTACCAAATACTACTGCATTGTGGACTCTCGGTTCTGTGTGCACAAGAGGACCTTCCAATCTCCTCCCTCAGTGCTTTAGTTGACATATAAATATATACAGTAGTAGGTTAAAGATATATTTTAAGTAGACGGTCAGGTTTGGGTTTTTGCCAATGTGAATGAGATAGCAGGGTCTGCTTAGTGTGTAAGTTTCCTTTATGTCCCATGTGATCATTATTCTCGCACAATCCTGTATAATTGTCGCTTGTGATTGGCAGAGGCAAAGGACAGTGACTGCCCTAGAGATTGATCATATACAGTATATACCATTCATATATGATCAGCCCCCAAGTTCCTTCTCCATCCAAGCTAGGACCAGGGAGGGCCAGCCATTGGCTGCTGATGACTCGGTAGGTAAACCTACAGGCTCCTTTGCTTTCAAGGCTGGTGAGGATGCAGACAACACAAGAAATTACTGAGATTTAGCGGGGCTTAAACCTCAGTCCAGCAGATTGCCAGACAGGGACGTTTCCAATACGTTACCACAACTTTTAAATCTTGAGTAGAGGTAGAATGACTGGCTGTTTTACATCTTTCTTACTCGTCTATTGAGGGGATGTGGCTGCCACAACAGTTACATGTTGGTTGGATGTCTGATACTGGGGAGTTACAAGATGGAGTACATATTTTTGCAGACTACATCTGTTAAAAAGTAACTCCTCCATCCTCATGGTAAGGGGGAGGATGGGTAGGTGTCTTAGCAAGCATTTCTTAAGATGTGGCTGGTGAACACAGTCAACACCATCTCCCTGTTAGGAAGATTGGTTTTCTGGTTCCTAGTACTGTACTTGTTTCCTTGTGAGCCAGTACTAGCTGAGGCCCTAACAATATTTACATCCCTATGATTAGCTGTTAGGAGGGTGTTGGAGTCGATTGCCTACTGGAGGGATGACGTGTCTAGGGAAGAAAAGAACCTTTCATTTTCATTTTGGGGAAATTCCTTCCACCAATGAGCGAGTCCCTATATTAATGGATTCATGTAGGAACAAATACAAATTTATAAAGTAATACTGTATCAATTTTTTTGTAGCTATACAAACCTAAGTCCTTTAAATGAATTTCCCACCTTAACCACGCCTCTATAAGTCCTAGGTCTAAGGAAAAATGGGACTTTTCTGTGATGGGCAGATTGGACTTCTCTCTTGTGCCACCTGCCATGAACCAACTATTTTATTGACAATTTAATATCCATTCCATTAAAGGACTCATTTGCATGGCTTGTATACAGTTTATGCAAATTGATTTTAAGATTCATTTTCTTTCCTTCCTACTTTATCTGTATACAGAGCTCCTGTTGTTCATGGATGCGTTAAAAGAAGGTTGGAGAGCATACCACCTTCAACATGGCATTAGAATAGTGGTTCAAACAAGAACGTTGATACCATATAATTGTGTTGGAACTGCAAGCAGCTCTTCTAGCACTCCAACACTTTTGCCCTCTTTTTAACCAGCCACTAGTTGATGTTGATGAGTGACAATACCACTGTATGGCGTATGTGAACAAACTAGTAGGTACGGAGTCGCTGCACCTTTTACCAACTAGCAGTAAAGATCCATGAATGGGCAGGGCTTAACTCTCTTACTCTGACAGCTTACTTCATTTGAGGCAACTGTCAATTACTCCTGACAGCTCGCTTCATTCCAGGCAGATAGAACATCATATAGGACAAACTGAGCAGGAAGATGCAAGTGGTTGGCTTTGAATGGTCCGTGAATCCTCTGATAATAACTGAAGTCTTGTCTTGTGGGCACAACCAAGATCCTGACTATGTGGGCTTCGCTGACAATCGACCTATTTGCGGCCATACTAAATCACAAGCACGTGTGCGACAGCATCAACATTTATATTTTTTTGCTGTTCTGCATAAGAAGGAGTGTCCTAAATTGGGTTTGAGCCACTCCCAACCTCAACATGACTCAAGGGCCCCCCAAATGGCCCCAAGTAGAATGGTACCTGAACCTTATACTTCTGATAGAAACTCCAAGGGAATTGACTCCTCTTCCCACCCTGTTATGCCAACAACGCGCCCAGATCGTCCACCACACAGTAGAATCCCCTGGGCTTAATACATGGTTATCCAGAATCTCCTCTCAGAGAAAAATTTTGCGCTCAGTTGCTCGAAAGATGGCTGGATACCTGCGGAAGTCTTCCACCTTTGTGTATCAAGCTAAGTGGCCATCTTCTGTCGTTGGTGTTATGGAAGAAGCACTTTTCCTCTCGGACTGTGTATCCTATTCATAACCAAATTTTTACTTTATCTCTGAAGTGTAAGGAACCTGAATTTTCACTACCTGCAAGGTTGAGTTTAGGAATCCTGGGATTAGTTTCCAGCCAGTTGAAACAGGAACTTGCTCCCACCTAAGGATGAGTCTCTTATGTAAAGGGCGAGGGTTTGTAGCTGTGCTGGACATGTTTTTCCTAACTCTACAAATCTGTGTCCCTGACTTATACTTTCTTGCCATCACTAACTTCCTAGAAAGTCCCATCTGCAATCGTAGCGATTACAGTACTCTGTGAGGAAGGGGGTGGTTAGAGCATCCCCGCTTCCATTTGGTAACTACCAACCAACTATTTACACCTCGTTATAAAATTTTAATTGCTGTGTACTATATTCCAGCTTCACTGTTATCCCTCTTACGTAAAGTCTTCAGGTTTGTACAGTTAGGAAAAATACAAATTGTCTCCAAGTTCATCATTTTTGGCTCTGGTAGCTACAGATTTTAGAATATGATCAGTGAAGATGATATAAGAAGCAGAAAGCCCTGTAGGAAGATAGTGCCACCAGTGCACCCCAAGTTGATCCCTATAGGCATTATTTACAGTAGGTTATTTTGTAGCAGGTCTCTGGTACATTGTTACTACTTTTTAGAAAGCCTATCTCTTTATCTCTGCTCCAGCTTCCGGTTTTTCTGTTCAATTTCCACTTCATAAAACAACTTTGAGGTTATCTTCCAAATGCACTTTTGATGTGAATGGCCAACTCAGCCCTAAGTGCTGGGTCATATGGCCAAAATTAAATATAATCTCACATATGTTCAGCATTAAGTATATTGTGAATCTTAAACTTTTAACTTTTTTATATTTGTATTTTGTATTCTTACTAGTGCTGATGAAAATTGTACGATCACATGCATAAACTCAAATTGTTCTCGTGTTGGCTTTGATCTATCTTATAGATAGAATTATTTACATAGCAGAAATTTTTCCATTTGTCTTACCAGGTTATATTTTTGGCAATTAAAAGAATTTTACATTGTGCTGTTTACCACTTCATATCTCATAAGAAAAGTAAGTTTTGGGAATATCCCAGATACTTGAAAGATATGAAGTACAGTACAGTAATTAGTAATTACAAATTCACCCCAATAGTTCTCTTAATAATATAGTTAGTAGTGTGTCACACTAATTTAGAACTTGATACCATACAACAAGTCCACCCAGTAGTTTTGTTAACAATATAATTAGGGTGTTACAATAAATTAGAACTTGATACCATACAACAAGTCCACCCAGTAGTTCTGTTAATATAGTTAGTAGGGTGTCACCCTAGATTAGAACTCGATACAATAAAACAAGTCCACCCCAATATTTCTGTTAATTTAGTTAATTGGGTGTCTCACTAGTTTAGAACCTGATACCATAAAACAAGTTCACCCCAGTAGTTTTGTTAATAATATAGTCATGTAACTTGTTTGATTACCATTTAAAAATGTATTTCCTTACGGATTAGAAACTTCCTCAGAGATGGTCTCTTTGCGTGTCCATCTCATTTTTATTCCTAGCCATGAAAAAAAACCTTTAAAAAGGCAAAAACAGACTTTCCCTTCTGTTAACTTCTAACAGAAACCTCTGCACATGCGTTAGAATTGTCATACTTTAATACTTGGTAATTTAGTCCTCTTATTTTTAACAAAATAGAATACCTACGAAGCATACATATTGTACTAATTATTGCCAAACATGCGTGTCTATTATTATTAATAGCTAAGCTACATCTCTAGGTGGAAAAGCAGGATGCTATAAGCCCAAGGGCTCCAACAGGAAAAAATAGCATGATGGGGAAAGGAAATAAGGAAATAAACTATATAAGAAGTATTGAATAATAATGTCAACTATCTTGGTATCCTTAAGCTTGCTTATATTGAATTTTATCAACTCAGTAGTATTTAAGAGAATAAAGGCAGACAGATTTACAGCAATTTAAAAAAAAATTCCTGTGCCTGAGGAGCTGTACACAGAAATTGTCTGGAGTTGATACCGTGGATTTATTATGTTTAGCCTTTTCTTGTAGATGATATTCCTTGGGGCTAACACAGATGGCATCTAATAGTGAGGGTCTTTAGTACAGTTTTCCCTTAAACATATTATTTTTTGTTTTTTGGCAAAGCATTCAATAGTGATTCAGATGGAGGACAGTTTTTGGTACTTTTCATGACCAACAAATTATTCTAACAGCATTTTTTTTTATTCTTAGGACATTAGCAAAACAATTCCAAATCTTGTGAAAAAATGCAACTAAAGTAACTGTAAGGTATTTATTGTAGATGTAACACTTTATTAAGTACCTAATTACCCTTTTCACCACCCAGAGATTCAACAAAACCTTAGTATGAAAGATATTCCATCCTAAAAGGTTTGGGAATTCTCAATATGGTTCATACTGTTCACAATAATAAATATTTATTTTTGTAAGTACTATAATACTGTATACTGCTTTTTAAATGCACCATTGCTTGGGCTACCCAGTTGTCTTTAGATATTTTACCAAATAACAATAATACAGGTAGTATAAATTTGTTCAAGTTTTTTTGTACATTTTTATGAATATCCAATCTAGATCTTATAGGAATACACATCAATTTTTGAACTGTTATAAGACCGTGCTTCATATAATTTAAAGTTTATAACTGCAATTTTCTTCAAAACAACTGCAATTTTAAAACTTTTACAGTACTTATATTTGCTCATGCAATTAATAAATAGCTTATGCATACAGTCATACAGAATAGTATTTTTTTTTAAATCTTTAGTTTTAAACATGTTTTGCCATGATAATAAAGTGGTAATTTTCACTCTTTCAACGAAGTAGAAATATTTAAATGATTGTGCTGAGGAGTAAGCTATTAAACAGAATTCCTTTCCTGGAAGAAGTGAAATATAAAGTTGATATAGAATACCTGATATAATAGCCTATTGTAAATAGGTAATTAAGTAATATGCAAATAGGGCCTACTCAGGTATGTTATGGTCCATATTTAAATTATAAGATGGCCTCTCTTGAAATTTTATACAATTAAGATTATATTAGCATAAGGTTTTAGGTGTAATTGAAAAAAATAATCTTGTTAAGTATTGCATATATCTTTTATTCATGCATTACATAACAGTACCTGTATTCACAATGACAGTGTTCAACCAAGGTATGAAAGGGTTATTAACTTGCTTTTGAATAGTTTGAGACAGTTTTATGCCAGATTAGATCTTATTGCTTGAAATGGCTTTTTGATATTTTGCATTTACAATACTGTACTGTACTGTACTGTAATAAACTTTTAAAGAATGTACTTTGGCCTCGCTATGTCGATGCTTTTAAGATGACTATTGTAGGTAGGGAAACGCTTTTATAGCCAGCTAAAGTTACTGAAAAGGATCAGTGAAAATATATCTTTAACAAGTACTGTTTCAATATACTGTATACTTGAAGCAGTTGTAGAAAAATAGCTTTAGTTATTTGTTGAAGTAGATGCTGAGTATTAGAAATACTGATACAGTATCAAAAAGCTAGTATGACTAAGTAGGACTCTTGGTTTTCTTGTTGGTAAACTTTAAGTAGCACCCTATAGACTAATTCAAATATTGTTGATTAATCACTTGTTATTATATGAAGTGGTAGCCTTTCATACCAGGAAAGGAATGATAGCATATGTATACTGTACTTACTCATGTTCAGATATCTTTTAGGTTACCAGACAGTAGTAAAATATTAGTATTATGGAAAAATTAATCTTACACTGGGGGCATTAGAGAGTTGTCTGTGTACTTCCATCACCAAGCTACAGTATTTTGGGCTCAGTCCAACTAATCTTGGTTGAACTCAATTGTTCAAGTGTACAGAAGTTAAATTTATCTTACTTTGTAAGGATATACAGTTAGATGAGTTTGAGGTTATAATTTGCCATTTTCTATACCAAATGAGGAAACTTTTAGAATATTTATTTAGACTTTTTTTAACCCTTTTACCCCCAAAGGACGTACTGGTACGTTTCACAAAACTCATCCCTTAACCCCCATGGACGTACCGGTATGTCCTTGCCGAAAAATGCTATAAAAAATATTTTTTTCATATTTTTGATAATTTGTTGAGAAAATTCAGGCATTTTCCAAGAGAATGCAACCAACCTGACCTCTCTATGACAAACATTAAGGCTGTTAGAGCAATTTAAAAAAAAATATACTGCAAAATGTGCTGGGAAAAAAATAACCTCATGGGGGTTAAGGGTTGGAAATTTCCAAATACCCTGGGGGTAAAAGGGTTAAGTATAAATATTTTTTTATGTTAAAAAACAGTTTTTATTATATTAAGGTGTTTGATCACAATTGCTGATCATTTAGGTACTGTATAGAAAAGGAAAGTTTTCCAGTTACTTTACTTTACAAATATAATTAAATAATTTAAAATATTCTCAAAATGGACACACTACCAATGAAACTGGAAAGTCAAATTAATTTTGGTCAGTTTTTAAATGCATGTCTTAAATTTACACTAGATAAATATATATTGCATGGTTTTGACATTATGAATGTATATTGACCTTAGTAAAATAATCAATACCAAAGGAACAATACTGACCTGAATAAAATGGCTATAGTAATGAGGGAAACACTTGAAGGGTTATTCCACATGTAATTACAGTAATAAGTTTTTACTGCTAAAGGAAACTATTTTGGCTGAAGAGTACCTTCGTAGGTATAGTAATTGTTAATTTATATCGAAGAGGTCAGGGAGCAAAGTGTTAGTTGTTTGAAATGCAAAAATTAGGAAATTAAAGTTTTCTCTCTTAATGCTTTGTGAAACATTGTACTTCAACAGTGGTTGTATGTGACTCTTATCTTCTTTCCTATTTTTTTTTTAGTTTTTATTTGCTTTATCTGCCTGGCAGAAAATTAAATTTTTCGTGGTCTCATCTCAACAGCAGACCTTTATAAAGCTTTGTATCATGAACTGTGGCTTGTATCAACCTGCTGTACTTTCAACTGTTATAAAAAATATCCACAGAATTTTTTTACTAGTTGCTCTTTTAAGCTGTAACAAAAACCCACATTATTTTTGGAAAAAATTACTTTTAAATATATTAGAGGTTTTGGGAGCTTTGTATCTGTGGATTTTTTCCGCATTATATAATACAATATTAGGATTTTAGTGCACCGAATTGTTTAGGATTTTGTTTATTCAAATTATATTCATAGTGAGAAATATTTTGGAATGAGAATATGAAAAATTAAGGGCTGTCAATTTTTATGTAGTAAGTGCACTGCATTTACAAGAATTTTGTCGATGACAAGTATGAATTTCTTTATTTTTACTTTAAATCTGATAAATTTTGACACTTTTCTTGACTGTCTCCTTCCTTTACCTAAACAGTTCTCACACCAATTATCCTACTGTACGTCCTTCTGAAGCTGTCATGAAACAATTTATTACTACAGTTATATTTCTTTAATCACACTTTAATATTAAGGGAAATATTGTGAAATATATATTAATTTCATATGCCGGTACAATATTGTAAATACAGTACAGTGATTATATAATTTTAAATCAAAGCAGATATTTCTGCGGGGATTAATACTATTACACATTTTTTATATATATTTGCATTTGATGAATGCGTGTGTTTTGTATGCCACTCCACTAACTTTGTTAATCTGTTAAGTTCTAGGTTAATCACAGTTTACACACTACAAACATCACTTTTATCATTTAGAAAACCGTTAATACATAATACAATTCAGTTTTTCACATTTGGTTTACTGTAATTCTTTTATAGACTGGCAAATAACAGAACTTCATTCCTCTGTGTATAGTGATTCATTTTATGATAAAGTTTTTTAAAGTAATGCAGTTTTATTATTTTAAATTAATAGTCACATACAGTTTAGAGTGTATTACAGAAAATGCTGAATATAGTGCATGGATATGATAAAACAATGAAACTAAAGTAGGGGTATAAAACAATCCTATGAAAAATATCTTGACGGTTCTTAAAAATCTCCTAAGCTTTTTAATCTTGGAGCCTTTTAATTTCCCTGTTTGGCAAATTAACAGTAGTGCATGAACCTTTAGCTATGCTGCTGGTGACCTGAAGAAGCACTGTTGCTTAACAGTTTATGTGGATTAGTAACATTATAGTACCCTGAATTTAGTGAGTACTGGATGCCCTTTTTAATTGAAATTTTAGTTATTCCTTATTTATTTTGCAGTTATTTGTAGGTTCATTTTGTGTACAAAATCTTTAACCATTTTATTTTGACCTTTTTAATTTTTAATTTTTTTTCCACCATTCTAATTCACCCTACCCTCTTTCTTATAGGACAATTTAGACATCATGGGACTTTACAAGCCTGAAATATTTTGTTGATGAGGTAAAGACCATACAGTCCTGTGCATGCTCAGTGGTTAGCGGGAAGGAATGACCGACAAAAGAGGAAACAGAGGAATGAAGTATTATTGGAAGACATAGGCTTATACCTTACTCTTAGGGTTCTTTTTGTGATGTTTACATGAGTTCAGTAACACCTTTGATGAAAGTATATTTGCAAAGTGAACCAAACCTTTTTTGATGTTTCAGTTTATGATTTTGTCTATAAATAATTAGGAAATATAAAAAGGTAAATTAGAATTCAGTATTAAAAGAAAATTTTAGTATCTTTTTTATTTCTTTCTATTTTTGATAAAAGTATTTTTTAATAAAACAGAAGCAAATCAGTTGTCATTTTTATTCTAAGCTTTAATGGCACATTTTAGGACATCTAACTTTGTGTTTTAAATCTTCTTTTTATTTCATTTATTAATGTTTTGGAAAAAAGTGTTACCGTAGTACAAGAAAGGTTGGTTCCTTAGGGAGGATATCTAGATTTGACTAATAAATTTAGCTATACCATCATAAGAGTGCTAAGCATGCAATTTCCCCCCAAATGTAGCTTCTTTGTACAATTTCCTCGCATAATAGCTACTATTTATTTTTTGGGACACTATCTGCACTGTACTTCGTATCTTTTTGGTCAATATCTCTGCTGTAATTGAAGCTTGTGGTAGCATGGTTTCTCTGGAATTTATACATTCTCTTATTCATGACTTGTTAGCTGGATTATTCTTGAAATCTAATTTGATAACTGGTGATTTTGTCGACTTTCGTATTCCTGTAGTATTATGGTACATATTTTTGAAAGGGCACTTAGACCGTTTGGACAAGGATTAGTTTTATATCAGAGGTAGTCCAGTTCATAACCTAAGTGATCTTGTGTGTGTGTGTGTGTGTATATATATATATATATATATATATATATATATATATATATATATATATATATATATATATATATATACATACACATATATATACATACACAGTATATATATGCACATTATATTATATTATATTATATATTATTTATATATATATCCCAACAAAATATCAGGGATGTTGCATAATTTGTATACTGTAACTTAGTTTTATACAGTACAAATTATAGCAACATAATGTACAGTACATGCACATTTTGATCTAACTGATCTTAACCAATTCTACACCGAATTGTTTATATCTTGTAGCTTTATTATTTCATAATCACTATACAGGATAGTTCACTTTCCAAAAATATTGTATACCATGTTTTAAAAATGACTATAATAATTAGTGTGACTTGAGTATTATCTTACTCTTGGCAACAGTATGGCTCCTTCCTGATCATCTTCTTTTGCTTTCAATTTTCCTCTGCTGTATCTTTAAATCAAAGGGGACATGTATGTCTTTCCAAGATTTTAGTATCTGTAGATTACTTGCAGTTTTATGCTCATAAATAAGTCATTAAGTTCACAAAAAATGCATGAAAATATTCTTATCTTGATTATATATTTAATGAGCCTTTCACAATTTGCATGAGGTATTTATTTTTACATTGCAGTATTAAATTACTGTACATTGGAGATGAATTAAGTTACAATATCCGAAAATGTCTTTCTAAAAGAATTTAAGATTTTTGTAACAAAAAAAAGAAACAATATTTTGCAGTTCAAGATAAGGAAAAGGGGAAATAAAGGCAAGCCTAAAAATTATATGAAATGTACTGTAGTGCCCGTATTTATTACATATTGTTTGTGTAAATAGGGTGCACAAAGTTATATACTGTGTGTTTAAACATCCACTGAGAGTTCATACATTGGGCAATTTTTTAAGATACGATTTATTTTTAGGAATTTTGTCAATTTTGCTATACATATAAAATTAATAGATTGTCTATTGACTACTAAAATTAAGAATGAGTCTTGCATTTACTAAAAATGTCTCAAGATTTTAAAAAAGCATGTTGGGTTTTGGAAAAAGTTCACATTGAAATTTTGACGGATGAGAATATACCTCGGCGCATGTACAGTACTTTATATTTCATAAATACTGTAATGATCCCCAGAGGAGGTACTGTACTGTTACTAAGAGCCTTGAACAGCTCACTGTCTATGATGCTAAAAATAATTTGCTGAGCCCCCTCTGAATGAGCTATATCAATTTCTATTTTACTTTTTATCAATTTCTCTCTGGTATATATACACCTTTATCTAACTACCCTTATATTTCTACATTAAGAAAAGATCTTGACTTTCTTGTTCTTGTTTCTATTTTTTTTCTAAATATCAAATAATACGGTAATTCAGTGATGGAGGCGGTATTACAAAAACTTCTGAATGAGGAAATGGAACGTGAGAGAGTTGTAGGTATAATAGAGGAACCAATACGGAACATAACAGTGGAATAAGTTTCAAGGGGCCCTCGGGAACCTCGTAAACAAATTATTAAATTTAATTGGCAGAAAAGCCAGAACATAATGAAAAATTATATTGAGGGAATTTTACAGGAATAAAACTATTTTTATAAACTGTGAAAATGATGGAATACAAATTGTCAATTTACCTTGATGAAAGAATTGAAACAATCAGTCTTTATAATGAGTTATATACAGAAAAAGTACCATGCAGAGGGAAAGAGATTATACCAAATATTTGTGATTATTGAATAAATATTTGGCTGAATACCAGGAAATAAGTTCTGTGATTAAATAGACATTATTAAGACAATTGGCACCAGGAAGAGTTATCTAGCTAGTGATTTCAGTTTACCATAACTAGATATACTGTAGAAGGACGACATTTTCAAGTGTATCAGATGAATCTGAGATAATGTTCATATTAATAAAGGACCTGCACTGTGCCCTTTTGTTGTTTATCACAGTAATGAAAGACGTCTCTATAAACAGCATTATGATGATGACCTATTGTTAACAGCAGAATTTGAGGAAGAGGTATGGTAGTGTTTAAAGAGGTGGAAGAGTGAAATGGAAAAAGACACTTAAGATTAACATAGGCAAATTAGTGCAAAGGGAAAAATTTATTAGGATACTGGTTATGTGGTGGTTGTTTGGGAAGGGATAGGAGTAAACTCTATCCTATGTGCTGAATGTTGTGAATGGTGTCACCTGAGGTGCTCAGGGTTATAAATTATATATACATACATATACCAAGGCACTTCCCCCAATTTTGGGGGGTAGCCGACATCAACAAATGAAACAAACAAAAAGGGGACCTCTACTCTCTACGTTCCTCCAGCCTAACAAGGGACTCAACCGAGTTCAGCTGGTACTGCTAGGGTGCCACAGCCCACCTTCCCACATTATCCACCACAGAGTAAATTTTTCAGCGTGAAATGTATTACGATAACAAATGGGGATGAAGAGGTATTAGTCTAGAGCAAAACTTATAATACACAGGGAATGCTTGTACTGCACTATTATATGCAGCAGAAACATGGGGACTGACAAGCAAAATGTAGATTTTGAAAAGGTGTGACCATAGAATTTAAAAATTCAGGACTATGATATAGTGGGTAGTTAATTTTCAGAAAGATATTGATAGAGATGTAGTGCCACAAGACTGGAAAGAAAGGACATCTCCAAGATTAAGATGGTTCGCACATGTAGTGAGAGGGAATGAGGAACAGGTGGTCATACAAACAGCAAGTAAGACAATAATTAGATAAAGGCAAGTAGGAAAGTCCAGAATATCTAAGGAATGTGATAACAGAGACTTAAAAAGAGTGCAGGGCTTAAAGAGAGTAGAGTTTATTTTTATCTTTATCCTCGCAATGGTCCTTGACAATGAATTATTATTAGTATGTTTATTTATTATCCGAGGGTAGATGGAATAAAAAGCCTAATATCAAAGGAAATAATACTCTGGTCTCCTGAAGGAAAGAGGTTTAGTATTTGGAGAGAGATGAGAGAAAATTTCATAGATAAGCAACTTCTTTATGATTGAATGATTCAGTAATGAATATTTCTATAACTGTGACCAATTCAGACATGAAAGGTCACTCAAAATACCAATTCAGTGTTCATGAGAAAAATTAGATCCACCTTGCAGAGTTTTAATCGTGAGAGAAACTAAAGCATAATCAAAAGTTTTGATTGAAGTACCAATAGTACAGGCTTTATCATCATCAGGGGTATCTGTAAATACTTTAGCTACAGAATAACCAGACTTGAGCTATCCACTTTTATAATTAGCTCGCAGCCAGGTTCAGAAAGGTAATACAGAAGACTAAGACTAGAGGAGAATACAGAAAGTAACTTCTTATGATAGAAGAGAGTGGAGTTAACTCCTTTTACTTTTATACTGTGCAATACTCTTAAAGAGGAAAGCAACATAAAAGTCTGCATGAAGATTGTAGCAAAATATGTACCGTATGTATAGTACTTTGAAATGTATACTGTAATATGCTAATAGAATTGGTTCTATTCATAAGAGGGATACAGATGGTAATATCCTCAATTTTGTAGTAATGGTTTTATCTGATCTCGATAAGATTTAAATCCACGTTTTTGGGTGATTGTTTTATTAAGGTCAATGAAAATTGTTGCCCTGAAAATCATAATGCAATTAGTTACTTCAATACAGCAGTGTGAATGTGTTTCTAGTAAATGTACCATCTGGATCACAAAATATGCTTTTAGATTTGAGGTGTATGTGAGGAATCTTACTTTTATGGGGTGCAGGGCCTCTTGGAATTTAGCCTACTTGCAATGTGCATCTCACTGTTGGGAGGTAATGGAAGTTACTTTACAATATTCTTTTAGAAATCCTCTTAACACTTCTACGTTTACCTGTTCCCTCTATTCTCCCCCCCTAGCAGCTCGATGTTTTTAACAGTTTTGATCTGACATTCACTTCTCGTGTAAAAGCTAACCATTTAAGGCAGCCCCGTGATTCAAGAAAAAATGACTATTGTCTGATTTAAATACCTTATAATAATGATGGTAATAACCGACAAGTTTCAACCAATTTTAAATTTGTCTTGGAGTTAACTTCTGTCTTGGATTGGGGTTTTGCCTATGATATTAAGAGTGATATTTGCCACTCATGTAACTGCTTCTTTACTAGGACCACCTGAGAACAAAATGATGATGTTTTAACATAAGTATTATCAATAAAGAACTTATTAAATACTGAGCATATAAAGGTCTTACAGACTAAATGAAAATGTAGTCTACTAGACAAAAATATTTTCAGTGACCTTTGTAATGCATTGGTCATTTGAGTTTAGTAGTTGATGAAATTTTAATCATCATATACGATTGGAATAATCTTATATTAAAAGCAGCAAATTATTACTGTATGAAGTGCATGTTTTGCAAATCATTTTTTTTCCATTGAATCTTTTTTAATATATTTGAGTTTTTGAATTGGTGATACCCCTTAATTACTAGATGCAGATAAAAAGACTACAGTATTTGTTTTTCACTACCTCTGGTATTATAATGGTTACAACAACTAGCATGTCTCCTGTACCTAAAGCTTTAATTTGATCTGAAGCAGATTGTACATTCAATGCTAGATTAATCCTAAATATAGTAATATCTTTGTTGCAGTCAAGATTTACTGTATGTATATGTATTATCTTTAGATACATACAATTTACAGCAGTTTAGTACATGGGTTTATGCAAAAACTTAGACTTTATTCATCAAAAAGGATGTTTTCTTGGAAAGTTATTTTTAAATTCCTATTGGTATTGAACTCGATAATTTCTGTTATAGCTACCTCCACTGAAATATTAGTACAGCTTTTAAGGTATCACCAAGAAAGATTTAGAATTTGAATTTGTTATAAATTAAGTTCACTTTTCAGAGTTTTGTTTTCTGATAAAACACCGATAATTTTACATAAATACTTTAAACTGAATTGTTTTAGTTGAATGAGATACTAGTTTGAATGATTTCAACTCCATAATGGACCAAAAGATATTTTTGTATCAATTACAGCTTAAATTTTTCATAGAACTCAAGTGTAGACAGCTGTTAAATATGTTACTATGTTGGCTCCATTGCTATAATTTTGGTGTTCTCTTGGTTGTGAAAGGTTGAGTAAGGGTAATGGAAACTAATAGCTTTGAAATTTTAAGAGACTTGTGGATACTAACATTCCTTATTTTTCAGATGTTGGTAGGTGGCCGATTACGTCGTGAGGTGTGTGTAAGATGCAGTAATCCAGTTTTTCTTGCTGAGCGGCTGCTAGTAGGTTCCCCAGGTCAACTTATGCATCGAACATGTTTCCGTTGTGCTAGATGCTCCACTCAGTTGACCTTGGCAAGCTACTATGAAACTGAAAAAGGACAGTTTTGTTGTGAAACTTGTCCTGATGAAGAAATGGATATTTCTCCTGAAGTTAAAAATAGTATTATTAATGACACTTCACCTAAACTCTCACGACGAATGTCCACCTCCGACTCTGAATCAGAATATGACAGTGAAGATTCTGATAATGAAAGTGATGGATATAGTAATACTGTAGAATTAGTGCTTGAAGATAAAAAGCAAATTGGTGACACTACATTACATTCCCCAAATGTTACCCCTGGACCACCGAAACCAAGAACAGTTTTTCTTTCAAAAACCTTAGAGGGTGAAAGCCCTGAAAATAGTTTGGATAAGCACAAAGACTCAGAAAATGCATTAAAGAAAGAAATACCAAAATTTTCGCAAATTTCCCCTGCTTTATTTGGATCACAGGGAAAAGACGCAATACTTCCCAAAGCCAGTGACTCTGGATTAGACCATTGTGATGATGCCAAAGGTTTGATAACAGACCCACCTGATAAACTAACCCTTGACACAGGGCAAGACAAAAATAATACCCCCATGCCAGACAGTAGTCCTGGTTCTTCTTCCATTGTTGCACAACGTTTAAAAATGTTTAGAGAAATAAGTAATAAAACTAATGAAACTAGTAATTTAAAAAATAATATATATAGTAAACCAGAACATAAAGAAAATGATTTATCAAAGAAGTATGAAAGAGATGTTACCAGCCATCAGTTTACAACTGACACAAAATTATATGCAACTAAAGAAGATAATATAGAGATAGTCAAAGAGCATGAAAGAGATAAAATAGCAGAAACTGTTGATGATTTAGATAAAATTGATAAAGTTTCAATACCTGATGTGAAAATACCACAAGAAGAAAGTATAGATGAGAGTACACAGAAAGATTTGACATTTGTATCGAGTACACCATCTATTTCTATTACCAAAGAAAGTAAAGATAAGGCTTCCCCCGAAGAAACCAGAAAATTAGAAGTTCCCTCCAATAATGAGATCAGCAAGGGATCGGACAGCGAATGTAATCCTTTTGATGTTGAAGAAGATGAATCTCAGTTGGATGATCATAAATCTCAAGTATGTGAAAGTAATGATGCTGATGTAAATGTAGCTTCCTTATCCCAAGACAGTGGAGCTGAATTATCCTCGCCCTCATTGCGGTCTATTCAGTATCCTGAAGAACTTAATCCATTTGGAAGTGATGATGAAGATGAAGGTGCTGTGAGCATCAGTGAATCTGTAGAAATTGACAAGTCCAAAATTGAAGCAAAGAAAGATGAAGTAATGGGCAAGAAGCTTATTAAGGCCAATTTGAATCCTTTTGAAAGTGATGAAGATGAAGAAGAAAGAGATGAAGAAATCGACAACAAAAGTGAAATTAAGAAGGAAAATCTAAACCCATTCTGGAGTGATGATGAGGAACAATTAGAGAGTCCTGATTCCACTCCAAGTAAGCACAAAGTTAAACCTCCAAGACCACCACCACCAACCCTTGCAAGAAACAGGTGATTATCTTTTTGTAGTACACTATATTTTAAAATTTTATATATAACTAGTATAGGTAACAAACATTCTTTTATGCATGGTTTTCATAATTAAGAAGGGCTTTAGATGAGAATGTTTTAATTTGATATTTGTTGCATATTCAGTCATAGAAATTACTTGTTTTCAATATTAAACTTACCCGATAATCATGTAGCTGTCAACTCCGTTGCCCGACAGAATTCTATGGAGGGATACGCCAGCTATCACAATACTAGAAGGGGGTGTACTTACCAGCGCCACCTGTGGCCAGGTACTCAAGTACTTCTTGTTGACACCTCCTCAATTATTCCTCTGTCGTGCTTCCGGCAAGACGTTCTGGGATACGCTTATGTTCTTGGAGTATTTTCACGACTTTGGTGAAGTATTTCTCTTTGATTTCGGCTGTCGCTTTACTGGAAACTTCTATATTAGCTTAGTTAGCTTTTGGAATTAATTTGATTAATTATGGTGTCGAAGAGAGTATGAACTCTCTTTCACCTTTCAATGGCCGACCCTTCCCTTAGACGGAAGTGTTGGTGTCTAAGAGAGTATAGACTCTCTTTCTTAATTTTGTAACAAAAGTTATAGATTTATTTTATATCTCTCCGCCTCTTATAGGCCTCTTCGATTAACTTCCTTTTATTATAAACTTATTAAAATTAATTTTTATATTTGTTTATATTCGACCTTCCTAATAGTAGGCGGTCTTTTCTTGGTACCGAAGTTAATTAACATTGAGCCCGTCATTTCGGTTTTACCTGTTAACATATTATGCTATTTTAATGTCTTTGAAAGAATTTCTTTGATAGTCTAGTACTGTTTTCAAAGTTGAACTAACGTTTTGTTTTGTCTCTGCAGTTGTTGACGTTCAGAACGTTCAACTTGCACTCTATCGTTACGATAGAGAAAGAGTTTTCACGGTTTCACGTTGCAGTAAGAGTAACCGTGTCTAGCGTTTTGTTCATTCTTTCTTAACTTAATGGTTTTGATCCTAATAAAGGAACTTTTCATTTTGGGAAATATTTCAGTTTTTTCCTTTAACAATAATATGTTTTAACGATATATATGATTGGGCTCTTCTCTCAGGTTCTAAGTCAAGAGAGAGAGAGAGAGAGAGAGAGATAGAGACGGAGGGAGAAAGAGGAGAATAAACGTTTCATTCAAGCCTGCCAGGCGTACGAATAACGTTGTTATCGTTTTTACTCTTCTCCCTAGTCTCTTTAGGGGAAGAAGGTAAACGTTTCTAGAGTGATCTAGTGTTTAGTCTCTTTCCAGCCACTGAATTATTTATCTTTCATTAGATTTTTCTGTTACATTGTAATTCTGTTTTCGCAATTACTAACTTTTGAGAAAGGATAGAATTGCGTGTTTCAGGTACAAACCACTTAAAGTTTCGAGTTCAGTGAAATAAGTGCAAACAGAAAATCAAAGTGATAAGTGATTAGCGCAAAGTTCAGTGTTGTGCCTGAGGGTACTTCTGTGCGCGCCAGTCGTCCTCCCAGTCCGGGACCTCTTGCAAGCTCCCAAGCCCAGGGGAGAAGCAATGTCGAAGGGCAGAAGGGTTCAGCAGGCCTTGATCGGCGCACAGAAGTATCCTCGGTGGTTGTGGGCGTGTCTTACCGAGACCGTCACTCCCACCCGCAGACGATTGAGCCCTTATTTTGCTCGTCTGCAGAAGAAATTTAGGGGAGAAAACGCTGGTCTCAGGTCTCAAGACCTCTTAAACGTAAAGTCCAGACCTATGCCAGACGTACGAAGTTAGAGTTCAACAACCCGGATGCAGTCATTGGGTTAGCTCTGACTCTCCTCAGTCATCAGTTGAATGCACTCCGCCTAAGAGGAGTAAGGTTCTGCCACAACAGAGCTCGACTGTTAAGGCTTTACCTCAGCCTACTGTAGTTTCTGCCGACCCCAAGTAGACTCTACTACAGTCCATGCAAGCACTGCTTTCGGACTTGATGCGTGAGTGTCGGGCTGAGAGTGTTGCGCCTCCGCCTCCGCCTACACTCCCTCCGCCTGCGCTCGCTCCGCCTGATCGCAGTTCCACCTGCCAGGCGTACGATGTTGAGCCACGTTCTGAGTTTGCTGTTCCCAGTGGTGTTCAGCCTCCGCCTTCCTTAAGGCAACTTTTACAATGGGATCAGGAGGATTATACCTCTCTTCCTCCGCCTCCACTTGCTGCTCCACCAGTGATGCAACACTCGGTTGAGGTACAACAACCTCTCCCGTCCATGAGTCAGTCTCCTCAGCTCTCGCTGCAGCGAGCTCAACCCTCCTCAAGGCAAGCACCTCAACACCTTAGCCTTGCGCCTCAGGAGCCTCAACTTGCGAGATTTTTACTGCGTTCTGCGCAGCCACTACCTTTTCGCTCTCAGCTCACACCGCAGGAACCTCAACTCGTTCCTCAGGAACTTGCTACTGCGCATCCGCCAACCACTCAGCAAGCGCAACCCTTGAGTTCAGCCACTCATGCCAGGAGTCAGCCTCCTCCACCCATGAGCCTACCTTCTGCTGATCAGCCTTTGCAGACTGAGCCTCAGGTGTTCCCTCAACAGAGTCTTGAAGAGGAAACCACAACTATTGTTGTTCCAGCTCGTTCTGACTCTGCTGTTCAGCATACCTTACCTCCATTTTCAAACCTATGATAATGGAGGTTATTTGTATTACTTATAAAAATATATTTGTATTCCTGGCAATATATTTTTAACAATATCGCAAAATATGGCAAAAATATGAATCATGAGTTATGAATGTAAGGTATATATTATGTTGATATTAAACCCCATGCAAGCATGCATAAAGCACTCTAGCACTGGTCATGGAATTTCTGAGAAATGTTAAACGCCATGCACACGCTCTGCTTACCTTACATGCTCTGCTCACAGCATGCTCTGCATACTACATGCTCTGCATACAGCATGCTCTGCATTCAGCATGCTCTGCATACAACATGCTCTACATACAGCATGCTCTGCATACAGCATGCTCTGCATACAACATGCTCTGCACACAGCATGCTCTGCATTCAGCATGCTCTGCATACAACATGCTCTGCATACAGCATGCTCTGCATTCAGCATGCTCTGCATACAACATGCTCTGCATACAGCATACTCTGCATACAACATGCTCTGCATACCTTACCGCATGCTTCTCAGTCACACATCTTTGGTTGTTGCCAACTCACTAGACTGTCAAGCAGTTTCATAACGTTGCCTTCTAGTCTGCTGCTTTTGCACCAGTGAACCCTCACTGAGAGAACTTAGCTTTTCTAGGATATGGTCCCTGTAGATGAGAAAGTTCTTTTCTCCCTCCTTCTGATATTCCCTTGAGGACTCTGTCATTTGGAGGGAGCCTTTAGCTGCATAGCCTCCTATGGACTTTTATTTAAGCATAACATGCTTCCAGGGAAGGTAATGGTTCCACTTCAGTCGCTAATCCCGTCTGTTACCACACCTGCTCCCATAGACCTTGAGCTGTGTTACAAGACATGCAGTCCAAGCTTAGTCCTTGTTAGAGGATTTTTTTGTTTACAGAGTCAATGTGTCACGGGGAAGACGTTCAACAACCAACAGAAGTGACTTGTTGTGACGCAGTGCGGCAACCTCAGCAACCCGATAAGGAGTTTGTCTGTACGACCCAGACAGTCTAGACAGATTCGGGTTGTCACTGTACTTCCTCGCTTGCCCATGATTGACAGTTCACAGACTGTGCAGCAGTACCATGATCTTGTGTCCGGCTCCGTCAGACGACTGGCTTTTAAGAGCTCCCACAAGTCGTCGCTGTCTGGAGATTTTCAAATGGACTATGGATCTGACCAAGGAACTGGGCCTCCTGGTCAATTTTGAGGAGTCTCAGCTCGTCCCATCCCAGACCATTGTCTCCTTGGGTATGGATCTTCAGAGTCGAGCTTTTCGGACTTTTCCGTCGGCCCCAAGGATCTTCCAAGCCCTAGAATGCATCCAGAGCATGCTGAGAAGGAACCGATGCTCAGTCAGGTAGTGGATGAGTCTAACAGGGACACTTTCATCGCTGGCCCTGTTCATCGTGTTAGGGAGACTCCACCTCCCCCCCCTTCAGTATCATCTAGCTGCTCACTGGATAAAGGACATGACGCTAGAGACGGTCTCAGTCCTGTTTCCGAAGAGAGGAGGTCTTCTCTCGCGTGGTGTAAGAACAGCTTTCTTCTCAAGGAAGTCTACCTTTGGCTGTTCAGAAACACAACCGCCGTCTCCTCTCGGACGCATCAGACACGGGCTGGGGTGCGACTTTGGACGGACAAGAATGCTCGGGAACTTGGAATCAGGAGCAAAGGACACTTCACATCAATTGCAAGGAGTTGTTGGCGGTTATTCTGGCCTTGATAAACTTCAAGTCCCTCCAGCTTAACAAAGTGGTGGAGGTGGACTCTGACAACACCACAGCCCTGGCTTATATCTTCAAGCAGGGAGGGACTCTTTCGTGGAAGTTGTTCTAGATCGCAAGGGACCTACTCATCTGGTCTAAAGATCGAAAGCTTACTGGTAACGAGGTTCATTCAGGGCGGTATGAATGTCATGGCAGATCACCTCAGACGGAAGGGTCAGGTCATCCCCACAGAGTGGACCCTTCTCAAGAATGTTTGCAGCAGACTTTGGGCCCTGTGGGGTCAGCCAACCATAGATCTGTTCACTACCTCGATAACCTAGAGACTCCTGTTGTATTGTTCTCCGATTCCAGACCCAGCAGCAGTTCACGTGGATGCTTTTCTGCTGGATTGGTTCCATCTCGACCTGTATGCATTCCCGCCGTTCAAGATTGTCAACAGGGTACTTCAGAAGTTCTCCTCTCACAAAGGGACACGGCTGACGTTGGTTGGCTCCGCTCTGGCCCGCGAGAGAATGGTTCTTAGAGGTACTGCAATGGCTGGTCGACATTCCCAGGACTCTTCCTCTAGGAGTGAACCTTCTAAGTCTACCTCACGTAAAGAAGGTACACCAATCCTCCACGCTCTTCGTCTGACTGCCTTCAGACTTTCGAAAGACTCTCAAGAGCTAGGGGCTTTTCGAAGGAAGCAGCCAGAGCGATTGCCAAAGCAAGGAGAACATCCACTCTCAGTATCTATCAGTCTATAGGGGAAGTCTTCCGTAGCTGGTACAAGACCAATGCAGTTTCCTCAACCAGTACCACTGTAACCCAGATTGCTGACTTCCTGTTATATCTAAGGAAAGTAAGATCCCTTTCAGCTCCTACGATCAAGGGTTTCAGAAGTATGTTGGCAGCGGTTTTCCGCCACAGAGGCTTGGATCTTTCCACCAACAAAGATCTACAGGACCTCCCTAGGTCTTTTGAGACCTCAAAGGAACGTCGGTTGTCCACTCCAGGCTGGAATCTAGACGTGGTCCTAAGGTTCCTTATGTCATCAAGATTTGAACCTCTCCAATCAGCCTCTTTTTAGGACCTCACATTAAAAACTCTTTTCCTCGTGTGCTTGACAACAGCTAAAAGAGTAAGTGAGATCCACGCCTTCAGCAGGATCATTGTTTTCACATCTGAAACGGCTACATGTTCCTTGCAGCTCGGTTTTTGCTAAACGAGCTTCCTTCACGTCCTTGGCCTAAGTCGTTCGAGATCCCAAGCCTGTCCAACTTGGTGGGGAATGGTCTGAAGAGAGTACTTTGCCCAGTTAGAGCTCTTAGGTACTATCTAAAAAGGTCTTAACCTTTACAAGGACAATCAGAAGCCTTATAGTGTGCTATCAAGAAACCTTCTTTTCCAAGTTCTAAGAACTCAGTTTCTTACTATTCAGGCTTCTGATTAGAGAAACACATTCTCATCTGAAGGAAGAAGACCTTGCTTTGCTGTAGGTAAGGACACATGAAGTGGGAGCTGTGGCTACTTCAGTGGCCTTCAAACAGAGCCATTCTCTGCAGAGTGTTATGGATGCAACCTATTGGAGAAGCAAGTCAGTGTTCGCATCATTCTATCTCAAAGATGTCCAGTCTCTTTACGAGTACTGCTACACCCTGGGACCATTCATAGCAACGAATGCAGTAGTAGGCGAGGGCTCAGCCACTACATTCCCATAATCCCATAACCTTTTAACCTTTCTCTTGAATACTTTTTATGGGTTGTACGGTCGGCTAAGAAGCCTTCCACATCCTTGTTGATTTGGCGGGTGGTCAATTCTTTCTTGAGAAGCGCCGAGGTTAAAGGTTGTGATGAGGTCCTTTAGTATGGGTTGCAGCCCTGTATACTTTAGCACCTTTGAGTTGATTCAGCCTCCCAAGAGGAACGCTGCGCTCAGTAAGGAAGACGATCTTATTAAAGGCAGAGTAACGGTTCAAGTCGACTTCCTTACCAGGTACTTATTATTTCATTGTTATTGTGGATAACTGATTATATGAAATACGGGATACTTAGCTATCCTTTAATCTTGTACACTGGTTTTCACCCACCCCCCTGGGTGTGAATCAGCTACATGATTATCGGGTAAGTTTAATATTGAAAAATGTTATTTTTATTAGTAAAATAAATTTTTGAATATACTTACCCGATAATCATGATTTAATCGACCCTCCCTTCCTCCCCATAGAGAACCAGTGGACCGAGGAATAATTGAGGAGGTGTCAACAAGAAGTACTTGAGTACCTGGCCACAGGTGGCGCTGGTAAGTACACCCCCTTCTAGTATTGTGATAGCTGGCGTATCCCTCCATAGAATTCTGTCGGGCAACGGAGTTGACAGCTACATGATTATCGGGTAAGTATATTCAAAAATTTATTTTACTAATAAAAATAACATATTAGAATTGATATTGAGTATACTGCAAATTATGTATTGTCTTCTGTTTGAAACTTCGTTATATTTTCACAAACTACATTCTGTCAATTGGTACAATTAAGGGCCACTTTTTGTGTGCTCACTAGCTAATTTTGCACATAATCAGGTTATTATGTGGAAAACTTTATTTGTTCTTATACAGATACAAACTCGTGTCCTTTAATAGGCGTACGATTTCAGCGAAGCTAGAACCCAGCTGTTAAAATGTATAATGAGGTGTTGGTGGTTACTGAGTAGCCACTTTTTCAGCTGCTAGAGAGTACAGACATATTCCTGGTTCCACAAACTGGCAGTTAAATTTTTTTTATACTAGTGTCAATAGAAGAAATTCAAGTTGCTCCTTCATCTTTTCATACCGCCAGTCGGAATGAAAGGGGTCCTCCCTTCTTTTCTCCTTTAGGGATGAAATAGCCGTATAAGACCGATCAATAGGAGTTGCATATACTGAATGTGATTCCTATTTTTTCTCCCCATGGGAGAGACGGTGTTGCCCAAGAGTCCCAGTGATTCCTTCACCGAAGAAAAAGAATAAAATGACTCAAGGAGAAGATAATATAATGTAACTAGATATAGGCGTACTAATTGCACACAACATATGTGGCATTAGTGCGCTCCTACAGGAGCGCCACCTCATCTGTTTGCGAACGCTCCTATGTAGTGCCCCCTTGCCTATTAACACGCATGCCCATCAGCCCGCTTCTGTAGGAGCACCACCTCACTTGTTCATATGCACATTCAAGCTCCTATAGGAGTTCCCCCTTACTTACTCGCGCACAGTTTGCCAACCTCTTGGAAATATGGCAAGAATATCGTTTGCTTTCCCAGGGATACACACACTCCCACTAACAAGGCATAGTTTTACATATGCAGAAAACAAAATCTTCTCTCTACAGAGAGAAATATGGCAAGAATCCTGAGATAAGATGGTCTCATACTTATGAGCCATCACTTATTCACGTGCACTCCCCTACAAGAGTGCGCACCTGTTTATGTGCTCGTTCACCTGTAAACATGCTTGCTCCACATTTAGCATGCAATTTTCAGACTTTGAATTTTCTCTTGATGGTGATCACATGTTCTTTGGAGTTTACGCATTTTTCAATTAGTGCGCACACTGCTGATGTTAAGCACTTACTTGCTAGTGTGCGTGCCACTGATGCCACATACTCCCCCACTTAGTGAGCATTCACATGCTCAGCGCGCCTATCTATTCATGTGCAAGTGGTTTCACCTGTAATTGCATTATCTTCTACCCCCACTTGGGCTCACCCCCCATGTGGGACTTATTCATTGGATCTTGATGTCGCATCTGTCTGCACTCAAATGTACTTTACTCCTGATGCGCTATTGTTCAATCGCGATCCCCATTTAGAACAAATTCTTTTGAAGTAGAAGAATTTCCAAGAATTTCCTGTTGGCTAGAGCTTCCCTGTTAGTGCTCATTCATTAGTTTACGTATGCACATACGTTCTACTGTGGATTCAGTCTCATTTTAATGTGCAACCTTTGGGTAAAGTGCATTCCTATGATTCACCAGTCACTGGGCCTTCATGTAATCGCAAGCATGAACGCTCTCCTTTGACAGCGCTTCCTTTTGCACACACGCTCCATGCACTCCCAGAAATCCTTAGTGATCAAAAGTATTTTCCTAGTCGTACGTATGCACGCTCTCTTGATTGCATGCATGCTCTTTTCTTTGGTTCCTCTCCCCCCTAAGGAAAGTTCTTGTGTTCAATTGCGCTCACCTGTGGACATAGGTTCTTTGATGGCAGAAAAGTCTGGATTGTTCACATTATTCTCTTTATGAAGTTGCATCTGCACATAGGCACTCCCTCAGTAAAATGCGCTCACCTATTTGATACACCCGTTCGAGCACCGATTGTCCTGACATGATGTGGTATATAACTAGGAAACCTCTGTTAAGGGACGTCCTTATTCTCAAATAAGGCATGAACTCAAGGATATGAAATCCAACATAGAGAAAGAGAAGCTCCTAGAACACAATGGTTGCTCTCATAGGACTCAGTTGCCCAAATCGTCATCATCAGGTGTCAAGCAGCCTAAGAATTCTTCAGTCTGTAGGCTTTCCCAACATGAACGGCTAGTGCTTTAGAGGTATAAGTGTTGGCTTTGTCACCCAAGGCTAGCACAAGAACATATGGGCCCTCAAGGCTGGCAAGTTATGGCCCCATTGACGAAGAATCTGAAGAGTATCATCCAGGCTCTGTACTAGGTCCAAAGAGGGATACTTCTAGAACTTGCTAACCTTACTTGGATTGAGATGACCCCTCTGCCAAGGGGTGAGGAGCCATTAGACACACACGACAATGCTGCTCCCGCCGCAGGAACCCCACCCCCGGAGGCTAAGACCCCAGAGTCCAAATCGGGCTTTTTAGGGATGTTGGCCTAGATTAGCCAGGTTAACAGCCTGATGGTATGGCCAACAAGAGCGCAGATCATACTGCAAATATGGAGGTTACAGGAATGGCTAGTCTCCAGGCAACATTGTGGCTAAACAACTGGCCAGGAATAGTAGTCTTCACTTCCTCTCAGGATCTGTCTAAACCTGAGAAGAAAACACAGTTTACTGACCTAGTTCTGTCCGGAGCGAAGGTGGTCACGTTTCTTGCTTGCCAAACGGTCAACCAGTGGATCAACTGGGCCCTTAAACTGAGAGATTCTGTAGCTTCCAAATTGGTCGACAGAAGGCTCTGGCTTTGAGGAACACCCCGATTAATCAGAGTCCAGCTCTTTTTCCACACAAATAAGTGGATGAAATGGTGGAAAAGTGGAGAAAATCCAGCAGGGATTTACTTTTCCAATTTAAAGTCATGTTTAACATGTCTGGAACAGCAGGACCAACTCCAAGGAATAAGGCTAGGACTCCCTTGAAGTTTGCCTTCAAGAAGATCCCTATGGCTCAGAAATCTAGAGCATCTAGACTAACAGGCCTTTGGTTGTCAGAAGAGCTACAGATTCGGCACAACCCCTTCGTCCTAGTTTTAGCCAGCCCGAAGGGGATGTAGACCTGGCTCTCATCCTCATCTCACTCAGACTCCAGCAATGAAGTTGTCATACAAATTCACAGAAAGATCTGATTCTTTAGGCAGAAGTACAAAGGATGATAGAAAAGGACACTCAAAAAGTGGTCCTAGAATGGTTTGCAGGCTTCTAAAGTCTACTATTCCTAGTGGAAGAGTTGATTTGGAGGCTGGAGACTGGTAATCAGCCTCTGCTTTGAACGAGTTTGTGCTAGAACCACCCCTTACTGGCCACAAACTCCTCACTTTCACTCCCTTCTCTCTTTTATCTTCTCAGGGTCTCAAACAAACACTTAGGGTTCTCCTGAAGCACTATAAGGCTCACTGGGACATGCTGCTGATTCTGGTCATCCAACCAGAGCAATAATAATCTCTCCATCTTAATCATAAGACTACTGTGTTGTTTCGTAATAATGGTGGACTGCATAGGGGCAGATCCTTTCACATGCTCAAGGATGCAATGTTTATCCTTGATGATAATTCACAACTGTAGAATGACGAAGGCCTAACGCACAGCCTATGTTCGTAGCAGTCTCCTGTTTTTTTTAATTTTGTTCACTGTCAACTTTATTTTCCATTGTTATGGCTTTCCTCCTCTTGGATGCCTTGCCATCAGAAGTCTCTCCCTTACGCTTTCCAGACATGATGCAGAGCAGGAAAAGGCACAAAAAAAGAGCAATACTGAAATCCCAAATACATATCTTGAGCTAAGATGATGAATTGATGCTAAAGTGATGTGTAACACACTACTATGCAACCAGGCGACGGTGTTATCTGTTCTGTGTTGGCCGATAGTTCATTGTATTAACAAACCAAACATCATTACTTGAAACTGAGTTATGCTGATTTTTTTTAAATACCATATAGGAGCCCTTGTAACAGTGAATCATCATAATTTAAGACCATTGTAACCTGAGGACCTGTATGTAAACTTAACTCCTGAAGTTATAATCTCTGATTCATCCACCTTGCAAGCCCTAGATGAAGGTCAAAGTGGCTACTCAGTGAGCTGGTGATGAAACAAACAAACAAAAAGGTTTCTATTTTGGGCATTGTATTTAAGGAAAGCATGATATAAAATCTCATTTATTTAATTTAATTTTTAATTTCTAAGCATATGTTAAGCACTGTAAAATAAAATTTGTAATAACATCTTTATGTAACCAAAACCTAGCAGTAGGCCGACACAAATGGTTTCATAATTTAGCAGTGGTCTTACACCATAGATATGAGATAAATTAATTAAAATTTACCCTTATTTTTCCCTTAGTCTAATCTAGAGGTCTTTTTATGCATGGATATATACATTATCTTTCATTTATTCACTTAATCATTTAAAAATAAAGTATTCTTGCATACGTTTTTTTTACAATTTTGTTTCATTTTAATAGTAGGGAAAGTACAGGATGTTAAAATGTCTCTTCGCAGTAAGTACTTTAAACGACAACTAACTTTTGCATGGGGCTTTGTATGTTCTCTGCAGATACACTTTTTGAACAACCTGTACTGTATTAGTAGTGTGGTGAAATCATAATCTCCGATTGCTCCCCCCCCAAAAAAAAAAAATGTGATCCACAGTTCATAATTATCTCTCTAAAGAAAACAACAACTGTAAGAATTTTAGGTACTGTTATTAAATTCCAATTTGAAGAAATTAACTCATGTGTATCTTAATTCTCGCTGGTATTCACTTAACACAGAGACAGTAAATAACCTAGCATTCCTATACAGTATAACTACCCATATATATTTTGCCAAACATGCAAATTATCTTATATAAGAAACTCAGATAGTTTGATGTCTTCATGAAGGCACAGGAAGTGATGTGAATTAGGTAAGGTATTGTTTGTCGTTGTCGTTCACTGGAATATAAAGGATTAAACTCAAAGTAGCTTCTGGACGTTGATTCTGAATGCCATCTATGTTAGTAAGTGAAGGGGACGCCAACCACACAGTAAGGCGGGAATCAAGCCCGGGAAATTTTGACCCATTGTGAAATATGGGCAAAATTATTATGCACAATTTAAAAATAAATTAGTAATCATTAATCAATAACTCACAATAATATAATCAATGATAAAGAAACTAACTTCTTTAATGATAATGTAAATTAACTGTCCCTTTATGACTAGTAGCATTAATGAGAGTAAGAGCTAGTTTCAATTTTATTTCATTGCCTGACATTTTTTATATGTTAAAATGTAGCCATTCACCTGGTTGTTAGTTTCTTTAATTAAAGGGTAAACTAAATTAAGTTGTCTTTTCACTTTTCTGACAGAGGTTTTTATATTACTTCACAGCACTCCTTCATATGCAAACCAAGATGCAAGGAAATATTCCACCTCTCTTCAACATTTGCGTGAGCGTTCCCCTCAACCTACAGCTTCACCAACATCCAGTCATTCAGGGTTGTCGCCTTCTTTACGAAAAGAAAGGCAACCCTCCCCCTCCTCACCTAGTGGCTCTATAGCACTAAGAAGGAAGGGTCGACGAGCACCTGCTCCTCCATCACCTTTTAACATGAAGAGAGATGGTATTTCCTCAGGAGAATCCACGGCAGATACAACAAGCATGGATACCATGTCATTGTCCAGTCTGAGTACGCAAGGCCAAGGACCACAGGATCATGAAGATGGAGGTAGGCATTAGAAATGTGTATTATGTGTGGCATCATTACCTTGCTTATTATTGTTACCAATTCTAGTAAAGTACAATCAATGTATGTAAATTTGATAAATGTTAGTCAGCCTAGCTTTTACTATTAGCTTTGCTGTTTTGTTTTGCGTATTATGTATATGGGGCCTTTAAATAGCATGCAGCTGATTCTCTTCTCGGCCTTCACCAGGCCAGGATGAGGTATTGAGCAGAAAATTGCAGAAGGATATGAAAAATCACTCGAACAAGATGAATGGCACCACTGAGCAGCGTGTTCCGCCTCCTAAACCTGCGCGAGCTCCTCAGGCTGCAATGAACTTGGCCTGTAGCAAAGGTTGGTGCTTGCTTGGTTGCTTATTTGCTTATATACTGTACAGTTCATGTTTAGTATCTTTGTCCTCATGTAGTTTCTGTAATTCAACTTTGTGATGTCATGTACTCAAGTGATTGCCTCTTGTTTAATTGTTAACCTATCAATTTCATAGAGCTCTAATCCACTGACTTGAATGTCCCCAGACTCTCAATGAATTAAGTACAAGAAATAAAAATAAGCAATAGTTCAGTCATGCACCTTCTTGGTATATTGGTTTAAACTAACTACCCTCTTTACCCTCCTTGAGTCTAGAGCTGTTGACAACTCTTATCAGAATTCATAAGTTTTACACAGTACAGGTATTTTCACTTTTTCATAGAAAATCATGTAAAGTCTGATTATCACTACTGTACCTGTACTTCAAAGCAAAGTCAGTACAGTACTGGTACTGCCTGTAAAAAACAGTACAGTAGTTATTTTCTGCTGCTTACTTTGCCATTAGTAAGTATTTTGCATAATTCCAGTAATTTCCATGGTTACCTTTTATCTTTTTGTTTAGCTCAAGTTTTACTAGCGAACAAGTTTTTTCCTAGTTAGTGCTGATTTTGCAAAGTACTTGATCGCATTCATTTTCTCTTTTGCTTCATTTCTTCTGTGATGGTTACCATTTTATTGCATTTCGCTACGGTACCATTTGCTCTCTTCCCTCGTATTATTATTTTCTTTGAAAATTTTAGGTAGGAGTATGTCCTTTAGACCATTTTTGTAGATTTTTTTTTCTACTGATCAGTTGATCTTGTATAGCTACCCATAATTGATGTTTTTGATGTTTATTACCTTAGAAGTATAAGGTATATTCTCTTTCCTTCTTTGCACCACTTTTACTCTATTCTTTTGTGTTATGTTACTGTGTATGGCACCCAGTATTTTATGTAAAGTTGTTTGCAGCTGTGCTTCTCTGTGCAGTAAACTCATCAAGGTATGCTATTTAACGCCTGTCACGTTTTTATATTCTTACTTCAGATGGATCTTAGTGTTACATATTACGTTGCAAAAAGAACCGTTTGCCATTAGTCACCTGTGAGATGTATTATATATGGTCATGCTATTAGAAGAGATTCTTACTGGTTGAGACAAGCATCTTGCTATGGACTTCAGTTTCCAAGTCTTTTGTTTCCATGTCAACTTCTAGATCTTTGCTAATTCACCTTCCTACCCTCTCCTCATCTTCAGTACCTGGTATACTGGGTGTAACAGGACTGCCCATTTTCCAATCTGCATACTCCATACTTAATATTTTTTTTCACTTGCATGCTCCTCAAGCCATGCTTGTGGTACATCCTGTTTACCCCTCCACAGCAGCGTCTGTATTCGTGAAAAAAAAACTTTGAATTTGGAGTCTTATCTTCTCAATTTTGCTATTCAACTCAGACCATATGTACCAGATTATTGGTATGGCAAGGTGGTCTTTGAAATCTTGGATGGTGCCAGGGCACCAGCCACCTGTTGAGATACTATCACTGGAGAGTTATTGGGTCCTTTGGCTGGCCAGACAGTACTACATTGGATCCTTCTTTCTGGTTACTGTTCATTTTCCCTTTGCCTACACGTACACCAAATAGTCTGGCCTATTCTTCACATATTCTCCTCTGTCCTCATACACTAGACAACAATGAGATTACCAAAGAATTCTTCTCTCAAGGGGTTAACTACTACACTGTAATTGTTCAGTGACTACTCTCCTCTTGTTAAGGTTGGAAGAGACTCTTTAGCTATGGTAAGCAGCTCTTCTAGGAGAAGGACACTACAAAATCAAACCATTGTTCTCTAGTCTTGGGTAGTCCCATAGCCTCTGTACTATGTCTTCCACTGTCTTGGGGTAGAGTTCTCTTTCGTGAGGGTATACTCGGGCATACTATTCCTCTTATATCTCTTCCTCTTGTTTTGTTAAAGTTTTCAGTTTATATATGAAATATGTATTTCAATGTTACTGTTCTTAAAATATTTTATTTGTTAATTACTTCTCTTATTTCCTTGTTTCCTTTCCTCACTGGGCTATTTTCCCTATTGGAGCCTCAGAGCTTGTAGCATCCTGCTTTTCCAACTAGGGATGTAGCTTTGCAAGTAATAATAATAATAACTGCTCATCTTTTTGCTTTTCTTATTCTTGTTTTTCTTCCACCTACTTTACCTACTGATTGGCAGATATTTGCCCCACATTGTCTTAAAGGATGTGCCCATGAATCATCTTTAGCAGTAGTTGAGGTGGAAGATATATCACTGCCCTCCAACTGAAGGTCCCACTCATTTTGTTGTGCAAACAGAAGTGTATTCAGAGTCATAGAAAGCATTTTACAGGATTGTGGTACAGTATACCTTCTGAATCTACAGCTTTGGAGGCATGGTTGGTCTCCAAGAATAGTTCAACTATGAACCATGGCCCTTGGAGTATTTATAGCTCTGCTCATTTGAGGTATGCTGTGTCCAGCTAATTTTGACCTCTTGTCTTATGACTTTCCATCATCATTTAGCTCGGCTTCACAAGGTACTAGAAGAGTTGGAAGACCCAGGCCTACAGAACTGAGGACTATGAAGTGTGAAGTAGGAGGTGTTATGGAGAAGTATTGAATTAAAAGCTCAAGATGGAGATGACTGGCAAAATCTAACCAAGGTCCTTTGCGTCAATAGGCGTAGGAGAAGATGATGACGATGTCTTGTGACACAAAAGATATTTGTAGGTTGACTGGATGAATGGAGGACTTATGTTGAGATAAACTCTTTTACTATCAGAGCTCAGCTGAGGAAATGTGAACATCATTAGGTGGTTCAAACTACTGTAACACTATCGAGGATATGCTCATATATGAAAATGAGAAGTAATTTTCAAAACTAATTATTATAGAGAACAGTTTACAATTAGTATTATTAGTTATTACAGTACTGGCTGTGTCAATACATACATTTGTTCATTCATGTGTGCTTTGTGAGTGGCAATATGTAAACAAAACAACAGTTATCCTTTTAGATGGTGTGTTTAGGAAAAAAAGTATAGGATTGCCTTTTATTTATTTTTAATTTCTAAGGATACAGTAAGAAAAATATTTCCAATATCATCTTTACTAAAAGCAGTTATTATCACTAGTTAAAACTCGGATATATAAATGTGTTCGTTTGTGATTTCGCAATGAAATATTAACAAAATACTGGTTTCTTTATTAAGTAGCGTGTTTAGGAAAAACATGATACAAAATTGCCTTTATTTATTTTATTTTGAATTTCTGAGGATACAGTAAGTAAAATAACCTTAGTAATAACATTTCTACATAACCAATATTTGAGGAGATATATGTTGCTGCAAAAGCTAGCCTATACGCAGATGGTTTTGTAATTTAGCATTCATTTTATACTACAGATATTGAGATTAATTTAATAAAATTTGCCTCGATTTTTAACCCTGGAAATATATGGTATATTGTCTTGAAACCTATTCTTTATGGGTCAGTCCTCAAGATTATAGAATTTCAATTCGCTGGTCTGGCTAGTAAACTTTTTTCATCAACAGTAATATCATTAGTTATGATAGGCATTTGCTACAAATCAAAGAAAATAATAAATCGTAATTTTTTTTTTTTTGTATAAATTGGAGATAATCGGTTAGCCATTCCATATTTCTAATATCGGGAATTGTTGTATTGAAATATTTTATAGTGCCACATTTTATTTTGAATAGTAAAAAGGTTCAGAGCTGCCACTGTCTTTAAAGATAACTGAGAATATTGTTAATCTACTTTCATTCAGCAAAATATGAAAAGTTAGCGTCATTCTGCATACTGTACAGTAGTCTCTAAGGGGTAGTTTCTGAAGATTATTAAAGGGAGAATTTATATCTCTTTATAGTTATCATTTGTTTTAACTGGTTTGATTTCAAGCACTTATGCGTAGTTTAACTTTCACAATATTAATAAGGAATACTACTTTTGAATCTATAAGAGAGGATCTTTCTTTTTCTTTTTTCTTTTTTGTTACAGGTTTTAAGATTTATGATAATGTTCAAACAACTGTTTATCCATTGGATTGTTATTTGGATAAATTTTATTTTTCCAACTGGCTGCTTTCAAGCTTACTATATATATTTATTTTTTTCTTAACTTCGTCGTAACTACTAAAGATAATTTTAGAATACAGTACCACAAAAATTCAAGATTGAAAGAGGGTATTCCTCAATTATCTTGTATGAATTTTAAATTAATTGGTGCTTTCTGTAGACACGGCGAGTCGTGAAAGCTTTAGAAACTGTAGTAAAACTTACTTGTTGTTATAATAACCATTAATACATTCAAAATATATATATAACTGTAATAGGCTTTTGAGATTGATGCCAAAACAAAGCATGGCATATCAAAACTTCACATATTTTTTTTTTATTTACAGTATTTGATTACATAAGAGTAAAAATTTTTAATATTTATTACTTTGCAGGTCTGGTGCGAAAGCCTTCAATGAGTAAAAGTGAGGCAGGTGAATGGCAACGTAAGAAGGGTCCAGCACCTCCAAGACCTGTACCACAGAAAAGAGCAATTAAGAAAATGCCAATGCGTCTAGTTCAGCAAGAGCTTCATGATATCGAAGTCAAGCAGACAGAACTGGAAAGGCAGGGTGTATTGTTAGAGACTTCTATTCGTAAGCGCACAGAAGGTACTTCAAATAATCCTCAAGAGGATGCAGCTACCATCAACAGTGGTCCAAGTAGTATTGAAGTTGAAGATATGATCATGCAGCTCTTTGAACTTGTTAATGAAAAGAATGAGCTGTTTAGAAGGCAGACAGAACTCATGTATTTGTAAGTATAAAACTCTATCTACAGAATAACAGTTCCTCAAACAAAAAAAATTCTTTTAAATTAGAAATTTATATCAGTGCTGCAAAATTAATTTCCTACATTATCTAGAATTAAAATAGATTTGTTCCGTAACCGAAATACAAACCACGCTATTTACAAAGGGGTATTACTTTTAGCGTAGCTGAAATGGCGAGCCATTAGAATTTAACGAGGGTGTATTACCCCCGCGCTAGTTAGCGGGGGGGTAGGGGAGTGGTAGCTAGCTACCCCTCCTCCCCCTCACACACAGGTGAATACTCACTTTCACTTTTGGCTCGGACTGTGACAGACGTCTCTGTCTTGGTCCTCGCTTGGCAGCCATTGTCTGTTTTGTCTTTACTTAATCGCTTACTTTTCTTTTACTCAATATATATGTAAACATGTTTTCATGTTTGTATATATATTTGAGTATAGAAATAAGTAAGTTTCCTTTTCAGATGTGTGTGTGTAGTGTACGATATCTACGTGGAGGCCTCGGCAGTTAGGCCACCACGGCCTAATTTTATGGGTTGCGATCGAGTTTGACTTCGGTCTTTCTCTCTCTCTCTCTCTTGAGGTCGTTCACCCTTTTACTATGTTTTACTACGCCCTTGTAGCTTCCTTCCCGTGTGGGTGGGGTTGCTACGCCGTACATTTTGTCTCAATTAGTTTATGAATCTAATTGTAGTTGTTAATTTTTCAGCTTGTAGAACGATTCCTTTCGGGGTTTTCGTTTTTTTCTTTAGTGTTCATTCATTTTTAAATTACATAATTACATAGTTACATAATTATAATTGTTATAATTCTGTTTTGGTTACAGCTCTCCTTCCGCGAGTGTAAGTGGTTGTGAGGGCACGTGCCTATTGTGTAATTCTTGTTCCTTTTCCTCGGGATTCCTCTTCGGAGCCTTCCCGGGGGAATGAATGTGTACTAATATTATTTGTTTTATTTTTTACAGTTACCGATCTAGTTCGTTTCTGTAATATAGCAACGGTGTGAGCTGTCTGGTTGAGTCCTGGGGATTCGGCTGTTGCTGCCTCCCCCTTGTATTGTCGTCAGGGGCGTGTCTCCTTCTACTGGTAGTACTCCCGTGTCGACGGACAGCTCTCCAGTTCATTTTAGAACAGTCAGGAGGCTTGCCTCCTTGGGCGGATAACTTTCCTTCCGAGGGAAGTTTTTTCCTGTCCAGGCTTGAGCTTTTCCTCTTTTGGGGGGTTCTTCTCTTGCCTTTTTTTTCGTGCGACTATGCTCTTGGTGCTGAGCGGTCGCACCTGCAGTTTCGCTCAAGGGGCTGGGCAACTGCAGGAGCTCCTCTTCGGAGGATTGCCCCTTTTAGGTCACTGGCTGACCAGTCTCTTCCACGAAGTGTTTCTCTTTCGTTCGCGAGAGAGTACACTCATAGAGACTCCTCTTCGGAGGTTTCTTCTGTTGCTGTTGCTGTTGGCCTCCCTCGCCGTAAGGCCCTCCGTCCGCCTCGTCGTAAGGGCCTCTCATCTCCCTATAAGGGTGTTTGAGGCGCCTTTTTGAATCTCCGTTTGCAGCCTACAACTTCTTTTTCTCGATCTTCCGTCTTGGTGCAGATGGACAGCAGTCTAATCTCGTCTTCCGACGGGCAACGGTCTTCCCGACGGACAACGGTCTTCCCGACGGACAGCGGTCTTCCGACGGACATCAGTCTCCCGGCGGACAACGATCCCTTCGGGGCAAAGGGTTGCCCCCACGGGGGTTCTTCCCTTGCGTGTCAGGGTTTCCCTGCGCGCCCTTCTGTTCGTCAGCGCTCTCCTGTTCGTCAGCGCTTTCAGATGATCTTCCCTGCAGTTCCTGTTACGTGCCCTGTGCGCCCACGTTCGCCCTCGCGATCTAGAACTTAGGTTCAGGTCGGGGTCAAGGACTCTTCTTCTTTGCGCGGGCTTCCACGCGTAGCCTTCTGCTCGTCAGCGATCATCAGCTCGTCAGCGATCATCAGCTCGTCAGCGATCATCAGCTCGTCAGCGATCATCAGCTCGTCAGCGATCGTCAGCTCGTCAGCGATCATCAGCTCGCCAGCGATCTCCGGATCGCCCACGTGTGTTACAGCTGGCACGCCAACGTTCTCCAACACTTCTGAAGGAACATGGTTCGCCAGCTACTAGCTCAACTGCGGATGCTGATCGCCATCGCGCGACCCTCAACTGCAGATGCTGATCGCCATCGCGCGACCCTCAACTGCGGATGCTGATCGCCATCGCGCGACCCTCAACTGCGGATGCTGATCGCCATCGCGCGACCCTCAACTGCGGATGCTGATCGCCATCGCGCGACCCTCAACTGCGGATGCTGATCGCCATCGCGCGACCCTCAACTGCGGATGCTGATCGCCATCGCGCGACCCTCAACTGCGGATGCTGATCGCCATCGCGCGACCCTCAACTGCGGATGCTGATCGCCATCGCGCGACCCTCAACTGCGGATGCTGATCGCCATCGCGCGACCCTCAACTGCGGATGCTGATCGCCATCGCACAACCCTGAACGATTGCCCGCTTCGCATGCTGCTCCTCATCGCACAACCCTGAACGATCGCCCTCTTGCGGATGCTGATCACCATCGCACCCTTTCACGCGATCATTCACCTGCGCATACTGCTCGCCATCGCACAACCCTGAACGATTGCCCGCTTCGCATGCTGCTCCTCATCGCACAACCCTGAACGATCGCCCTCTTGCGGATGCTGATCACCATCGCACCCTTTCACGCGATCATTCACCTGCGCATGCTGCTCGCCATCGCACAACCCTGAACGATTGCCCGCTTCGCATGCTGCTCCTCATCGCACAACCCTGAACGATCGCCCTCTTGCGGATGCTGATCACCATCGCACCCTTTCACGCGATCATTCACCTGCGCATGCTGCTCGCCATCGCACAACCCTGAACGATTGCCCGCTTCGCATGCTGCTCCTCATCGCACAACCCTGAACGATCGCCCTCTTGCGGATGCTGATCACCATCGCACCCTATCACGCGATCATTCACCTACACATGCTGCTCGCCATCGCTTACCGCCAGCGATCTTCTTCACCTACGCGGCAGCACGATCCCTCGCCGTCACGCCCATTCGCCTGCGCGCCCGCGCGATCGCTCGCCTGCGCGCCCGCGCGATCGCTCGCCTGCACGCCCTCGCGACCGCTCGCCTGCGCGCCCTCACGACCGCTCGCCTGCGCGCCCGCGCGACCACTCGCCTGTGCGCCCGCGCGACCATTCGCCTTTGCGCGACCGTTCGCCCTCGCGCGACCATAGTTCGCGGCGAATTCCACAGCCGGTGGTAGCAGCAGGGACGCGTGCTCCTAGGCGGCACTCGGGATCACCTCCATCCAAGCACAGGTTGGTAGTGCAGGACGAAGACAGGTCAGTACAGCATTCTTCCCACCTTCTTTTCAGGCAGGAACCGTCGTGTCCTCTCCAAAGGATCGCCCGATCCCTTTCACCTTAGCGAGGATTTCGGACTCTGTGTCCTTGGAGCAGCAGACATGGTTTGATCCGCTGGCACGGGCGTTAATGAGGTTTATGAAACCAGCACTCACCGGCCAGGGTAACAAACCAGCGGCTGTCTCTCCTACGCTGAAGAGAAAGAGAGGAGTGGACTTCGTGGTGACTTCCCCCAGGGCGAAGTTGGTTCCCAAGAGGTCGGTCTCGAGGGTCCCCTCTCCTGCACTAGTACTCTCTCCTTCTCCCGCCCTGGAAGGATTTTTGGCGGGGGGGCTTTCCGTTGAAGATTTCTCCATCGGACAAGGGGTGACTGCTTACCTCTTCCTCTGGGAGCTTACCAGGTTCTTTCCCTCCTCGGTTACGGCCCGAGGTTTGGTTCAAGGAAGCTACAGGAAGATCAAGGGTACTTTCCTCCTCTCGAGCTCAGGCACCTTGGCCTTTCGTCGTTAAGTATCTACTTGCGGACAAGCTCGATGTTGTACCATCTGGACGCACTGACTGAAGGCTTCCTTCGGGTGTCTCATCTGTGGAGGTCAACGACCTCAGACACCCTTCCATCCTTGAGAAGAGTTTTGTCTTTGCCCAAGGACAGAGACTTAAACATCTGCTGTGCGGAGTAAATCGACTTCCGGTTTCACTCCTCCAAGGCGCTTTCTTCCAGACTCTGCAGGGCTCCAGCTCCCTTTTCTTTCAACCACGTCGGCCTAAGTTATCGGCTACGACAACTGGGACAAGGTGTCCAATTGCAGTTTCCTCCTGTCAGGAACAGATGGCACGGGAGACTCCCCCGGGGGGGGCATAGTCCTAAAAGGAGTTCACGAACTCTAGGATTGCAGGTTTTTTCGCCGGGAGGATGCTTAAGGTTACTCATCCGAATGACAGCTTCCCGATGCCCATTCCCGCACAATCTCTGTGAGTAGCCAAGGATATCGCGCCTGCCGTCTCTGTCAGCGAATTCAGTGTCTCTGAACCTCTATGCCATAGCATCAGCAGAGTTGCCCGGTTGGGCAGAATGATCCATACCTTAGGCGAAGGTCTTCCTTAGGATCATCGACGGCTTCACCCCCGGCCCCCTCAGTCGATCCTTTCTTGTAAGGAAGGATCTGAGAGGGGACGTCCATAGTCGACCTCTCAGCCCTGATCAAGTTTGTCGAACAAACTTCGGCCAGCGTAGACCAGCAGAATCGATCAGACTGGTAACGAGGCGACAGGACTCCTTTAACCCTGGATCGGAAGGACGGGTACTTTCAGTTTCCATTCCATCCATCTTCCAGGGTGCTCGTCGAATTCAGCCTAAACTGCAAGTATTCCTGCTTATGATGCAGTGTGGCTATCCCGCCGTGGCATAGCAGGTTTGTTTCCCCAGAGAACTCTCCCTGCCTTCCTCTTGGCCGCTCAGGTGCAGACTTCCGCCTCCTCTGCTGTTTGGAGGGCTGGTCAACTCCGGTAGGCTCGGGTTTCGACCTGATTCAGCGCCGGGAAAAGCTTCCGAATGCTGACCATGAGTGTGGGCTCATGGTATTTTGCTTGGAGCCTTCTCTTCCTCTGCCTCAACATCTGGAGTATCTGGCCATGATATTGAGTCAACCGCCTTACCACGTTGGAAACCCCGCTTCTCGTCCGTCCAGCGAGGTTAAGCAACGTCGGTACTTGGATGGGTGACCACCTGGGGACGCCAGATTCTGTTACCACATCCTCCGAGCCTTCCTTTCGGTTCACCGTGGCAAGACTGAGGAGAGTCGCAGTACCTGTTCTCAGTCAAGCAGAGTTTTCAGCCCTACCTTGGAACGTTTCCTAGTTCTTCTTTCCTCATTGACCCGTTTATAGTCCGAACGGTCGCCTCAGGATAAGTTCCATGTGGGGCGATCCAAGTTCCGGTGGCTTCAGGCAATGTTTAACCGGACTCCCTGGCCCTATGGGACCAGCGGAACTATTAAACCTGCAATGGGTGTTGACCTATGGAGCCTCTTGATGGTAGTGGATATTCTCGTCCTTTCCCCACATTCTTGATGCGGTTCTCGGACTCGTCAAAGGAAAGGGGGGGGGGGCATGTTCCGGTCCAGGCCTATGGTCAAGACCTGAAGGATACCTCTCCATCATTCAGGCAGGCTTAAGGGCCTTAGTCTGGCCCCTCTTCAGATCCTACCGCTCCTGCCAAGTCGCCCCGTTGCGTGTCGACTTCATGCTAACCAGCAGGGGACGCATTTTCACACCTTCACATCTTGCAGTAGAGATATCGGGATGATTGAGATTCTCTCAATTCCACCATCGGCTCTCTCATTCCAGGCAGGGGAATGTCTCTCTCAGACTATCCGAGCAGAGCCTCATAGAGAGAGTGTACCTAGGGGTCTTTGACCTTGGGTAACCAGCAAGTGCTGGTCTGGGGGACCTGATCGCGACAGCTTGGAACCTCAAGCTTCCGCTAGTTTTCCCCCCAGTCTCAGACCCCGAGACTCTGGCAAGATGCATTCCGGTGATGGTGGGACAACTTCGACGCCTGCGTCTTCCCTCCTTTTTGTCTGCGGACAATGGGTCTCAACAAAACCAGGTTGTCTGTCAACCTTTCAATGGGAGAGCTCCACTGGGACTATGTGCAGAACGGTTTCTGGACCCTCTGCTTCCCCTGACGGAACTCCCGGGAGAGCTTCTCCCACGGCGCAGACTACTCAAGCAACCACACTGCGACATCTCTCCCGAACCGGGGCGTCGCTTCGGCTTCATGCCTGGAGACACTACGCTTCCTCCTCTAGAAGAGACAACCCGCTACAGTCGCGGTACGGAGGTCGCGTCATCTGCGATAGTCATCCACAGGGGTCTCCCAGGCAAAGTGAAGAGTCTAAGGTGGTTGGTGCCGTGGGAGATATACTTCTTCCCGTGAGGCCTCTTCTCCAGCAATAACGGTCTTATTGCCTTTCGGCGGGAGGAAACTCCTTTCCGCTCTTGGCAATGAAGCCTGTCGCTCAGCCTTTCCCTGACCTTCAGGCTTAAAGGAATAACTTTTTCCTGCCCGCTGGATCTATCCTCGCTCATGCGAAGCTACGATCGTCCCTGCCCTAGTCGGAGGAAGACCTCCAACTTGGAGCATGGCTCAGACTTTTAGTCCTTTAAGAGATCTTCTCAAGACCCTTTTACGACAGGCCTCGGATTGTATTCCGCCCTGGGTCTTCTGCTCACTCTGGCCACGGCCAGTGTGTGAGCAATCTTCTTGGTCTCTTACTACTCCCCCCCTTTCTAAGGAAGAGGGGAAGGCAACATTCAGGCTCGCTCCTGAGTTGTTGGCTAGACTCAGAATCTGAGGGTCCCGACCCTTCGGTCCGATTCATTCAAGATTTTGAGTCTCCATTCTGTGTCTGATGTCCCAAGACCTTCTCTTTCTTGCCAGTACAGGAATCGAGAGGTTAGCGCTGGGAACAGCTGCAGTTTGGCCTCAGTTGCAGCCGATTTGGGAACACAAGGAGGACATGGGGGGAGAGTCACCAGTATACCTCTTCAGCCCGGACTCAAGGACATTCATCTCGACCTGTCTTCAGACCCTCCCCCGTCACGTCGCCCTACAGCACGATGTTGGATACATCGCAACGTCCCTCGCCTTCGAGTAATACTACTCTGTGACGCAGGTGCTACAAGCTGGAGTCTGGAAGCGTCTGATGACCTTCGCAGCCCGCTTCCTGCAGGGCGTGACCCACAGGAGTCTCGATACGTTTTCTATCGCTCTGTGGTGGCTACACAACAGCTGGTCTAACCTCAGGCTCCTTTTTGGACAGGTAGCAGAAGGTTGAGGGCATTGTTATCAGGTTTTAGTCTGCATGAACGAAAGAAGTATGTCTGGCCCTTACTTCTTTCTTCATCATCCCCTCTACGGGGAAGCAGCATCCTGGTCTCTGCATAGCTGACCTCGAACCTCTGCAGGTAAACCATGCTTCCTTGTGTTCCGAGTATTGAGTCAATACTGTCGCGTCCCCCATACCCTGACGAGGTGGTATTGGGAACGTCTTAACCCAGAGTTCCTTCTGGAACTCCAGGTCAACTGCCTAAGACGGGTCACACTTCTTCCTTCACACACAAGCTTACGTAGGCCACATGGTTCCTTGCGGTGCAAGGAACTTGTGAGGTGCAGGGACTCCTTTTCTCGAGTGCGACTCACTCGGATTCTGAGTCCCCGGGTAAAGCCAAAGCCAGTATGGCTGGGGACTTTCCACCCTTCCTAAGGGATAAGTCACCCTTTGTAAATAGCGTGGTTTGTATTTCGGTTACGGAACAAATGACAAATTCGAAGATAATTTGTATTTTTCCTAACCATACAAACCTTAGCTATTTACACATATTTGCCCGCCAGCCCTGTCCCCCAAGACAAGTCCTACCTCTAAGTGAAAGTGAGTATTCACCTGTGTGTGAGGGGGAGGAGGGGTAGCTAGCTACCACTCCCCTACCCCCCCGCTAACTAGCGCGGGGGTAATACACCCTCGTTAAATTCTAATGGCTCGCCATTTCAGCTACGCTAAAAGTAATACCCCTTTGTAAATAGCTAAGGTTTGTATGGTTAGGAAAAATACAAATTATCTTCGAATTTGTCATTTCAAAGGTTCCTCTAACTCTTCCTTTACCATGGTCGCTATTCTACCCAATGTCAGGTAACACTTCCAACGTCGGGGAGCAGCATTGTAATTCAGTTGTCGTGATAGCCACATTTATTTTGTTGCACCATCTTTGACTGATCTATCTGATTTGATCTGTCAAAATTCTTTATTAATGCTTTCTATTTAGGGTGTCAGGGAGAAAATAAATGGCATAAAGAGTTAGAAGTGACAAAATATTTTTATTCCTACTCATATGCAAACCTTTCGTCCTTTAAAATAGAAAAAGAAAACATGTCTTCAGCAAAAGCTCGAACGACTGTTGAATTCTTTAACGACAGGTGGTGAGCTCATGCAATAACCCCCACCCACCCTGTTTGAAGCATTTAAATTTTGGTTTCAGCAGCAATGAGTACAGACATACTGTTGCTCCCTTCAAAAAAATTTTCATTTTATTGTTTTACAGGAAATGAATGCTGGCTGTTGCCTCTGATTATGGTTGTGAAACAAGAAATTCATACGCAATTATTCCCATGTGCCGAGTGTAGGTCATGGCCTCCTGTACAGTGGCAGGCATGTGCCTTGAAGGGGAGGAAGAGAGCTAACCTTCTCAGGGGTCTGTTTTGGCAATGGCCAAGAAGACACTAAAAAAATCTTGGGCTCTTCTGTTATGTCATTAAGTGCATTTGCTACTGCCGCTCCTGTGCAAACTCACCTGGGTTAGACCTCGGAGTGTATGCGTCAGGAGCAAGGAGCACTGTGAGCTTTACAGGTTCTAGTGGCCTGCAGAGTTCCTCAGTGTTTGCTGCACCCCATTGGAAGTTGGAGGCTCTTACTCAGTTGTGTAGATTGCCGCTGATATGTTTCACCTAAGGAAGGCTTCGGCCTCCATAGGTCTCAGGTATCCACTTCATGACCTAGTTGAGGGATCTGGTAGCTAAGGCTACCTCCCCCCAGGTGTCCCCATTGCCAGTGTGTCTCGTGGCGATGGCAGTGATGAAAGGCATGATTTATATGTCAGTGATGCCAGTTATGTGCCCTTCAAAGCCCAAAAGGACTGTAAAGCCTCATCCTATGACACCAGTGTTGGCAAGAAAAGCTCCAGCACTCTAGGGTGTCATGCCTAATAGTTGGTGGTAAGTCAACTCTGTGGCTGAATGTTCGTATTGTCCTGATTACGAGTGCTACCCAATGCATCACCCCTGTTTGCCACCCCTTCCCCCTGTGCCTGGGGACTGGGATCTGTAACCTCTGCTCCCTCTGTCTTAGGGGGCTTCCTCCCCCGTGAGATAGTGTTGGAGCATCCTGTGTGGTTTCTTTTTTGAGGGAAGCATTGTACTCATTGGTTGCTCACACCTCAAATCCTCTGCTTGCAGAGCCTGAGGTGAGGCTTCGAAAAATTAAGAAACATGTGCTTTCTTCTTCCTCCTCCAACTTCTGATGTTTCTTTCAAGAATTAGAAGAGAAAGATATCAAAGTAGTCACTTTTAGTCGAAGAAAGGGCTTTTTACAACAATACCTCTCTTTTGGGGTTGGGTGGGGGTTTGGATGACATCCGAGTGGTCCCCAGCCCCCCTGTTTCGTCCTTAGGGATGGTGCATAGGGCCCAGGGCATGGCTCTGGTTTCTGTGGCTATCCTGGTAGCAATTTCCAACTCTGATTCTGATGCTTCTTCTAAGAATATGTAAGAGGAGGAAAAGGTAGAAATCCAGGAAGGCCCTTCATAGTCATAAGGATAGAGCTCCTTACCACACCACCTCTCTTTCAGGGGCCAGTAGACATCACCCAAGTGGTTCCCGATCCAATGTTTCTTCCCCCCTAGGGCCAGTGCAAGGGCTGTGGCTCTTGTTTTTCTGGTTTCCCAGTAACCAGGCAGACAGGAGTGCATGACCCTTTACTCTTTCTGTCCCTCTATCATCCTTCAAACTCCTGCTCCTCCCTCAAGTCGTAATACTTTGGTAGAGCGAGTTGATATGATGGCACCACTCTAGACTGTCATTGAAGACCAAGAATTGAGGGTGGAGGGATTTTTTCCCTGTCACAGGGCACATACAGATCGCCCAGAGCTTTCGCTTTGGAAAGTGGCTCTTAGATTCTTCCCACACTTTTGTCGGCCTTCCCTGGCCTCTTTTCTGCTCCCAATTATGTTCCTGGTTCTGTCTTTGGGGCAGAGCAATCATATTCATGGGGGAAAATGAATCGGTGGAGCAGTCTGCCTCACCCTCTACCCTGGCTGGGTATGAGGGGACTCGGACTTCGTCTGTTCTCGAGACACTGGATTTTAGACTGGTGCCGAAGGAGGCAGACAATCCTAAATTGGAGTGCTCCGTTTTGAGCGTCCTTGTGCTCATCCATGATAGCATCGGTCTGCGGGAGACGATCTTGGCTACGCTTCTGGGGAAAACCCTCGGTCATTAATCAACACTCCGGTGCCCCTCAAGGATCAAGGTCGAGGCCATCCCTAGAGCTGCACCAGTCAGTTCTGGCTAATTTGACCCTAAATCAAGATGATGATCAGATCTTTGAACACACATTGTTTACCAGGCAGTCAAACAAAATCATGACACCCTCTCCCCTCTTGAGGTGGAGAAGATTCTATCTTCCAGAGATTGCTGTGTCATTACCTTTTTAGGTTGACTGTCGGTATGTGTATGGATGGGGCCTTCTCCTTGGAGAGAGGCAGAAGGCACATTTTTCTTGGCCTCTTGAGTCGGCAGCCATGAAATCTGTATGGTCTTCCTCCTAGCTGTCAGGTGCAGTGATGTAAAAACCAAGTGAATGGGGTTATCAACCCAGAGTCTTTGCAAAAGTACAGGAGTCTTGTGCTATCTGGTGGTAAGGCTGTGATTCTTCTGGCATACCAGATGGAACACCAGTAGTCCAACTGGGTTTTGAAGAGTAGGGGTGCCTCGGTCTCCCAGTTCTCTAAACATGTTGGCTCAGAGGTAGCTCTGACACTTGTGTACTCAATAGTGAAGGGGGTTATGACTCTCCTTCATTGGAGTCACGTGCAGGTGGCAGTTGAGAAGTAGAGGACATGCATTGCAGGACTACTTGATCCAGTGCCCAGTCTCAAACTGTGGCCAGGATTGGAATTAAGTCGCTGACAAACTCGGTCACCAAGGTCAGATTGTAGGGTCGGATCCCTTCATTCTGAATAAGCAAGGAAAATTTTGATTTTGTGCGGTACCACTTTCACCTCAATTATGGACGTCATTAGGGAATCTTCTCAGAATCATCCTACATCAGACATCGACCTGTTTGCAACAGTTCTAAACAACAAGCTACCAGTGTATTGTTCACCAGTTTTGGATCAGGCAACGGTACTGGAAGACGCCTTCCAACACCCATGCAATAGATTAAACATTTATGCTTTTCTGCCTTATTTGCAATATAATCAACTAAGTATGGTCAACCCAAAACCTCAGGATGACATTTCTAAGTCTTGGTGTCATCAAAGGGGTACCTCTCTCAGAACCTCTATTTCCCTAATTGCTGATTTCCTCATGTTCCGGTGAAGTGAAAAACTCCTCTCGGTCGCGGCGGTAAAAGGCTATTGCTTAGCCTTGAGCCAAGTCTTTAGACTGAGGGGAATGAACCTTTCCTCTTTATGGGAACTGTCAATGAATGAGGAGTTTTGAACAGGACTGCACTCGTGAATACATACCTGCTTGAAATGTAACCAAAGTTGTCAGGTCTCTAAAAAGTACTCCCTATTAACCATTAAAACATGCATTTAACAAGGAGGCAACACTCAAGTCTGTGATCTGGCTTGCTTTGGCTTCGACTAAACGTGTAGGGGAACTATACAGCGTGCCTTATTTGGTTACCAATTCTGAACATTGGAGGCAGATCTCTCTCTCCTTTGCACTAGAAAAACTCAGAACCCTGCTAGTCATGATTAAAATTTTGACTTACTATTTCCTCCCCTAGGGGAAGTGACTGACAATTTGGGATGATTTGCTTCTTTGCTTAGTGAAGGCACTAAGACCCTACCTCAAAATGACTCGACCTGCTAGATCAAGGTTACAGTACTTGTTCACTAGCTCAGGAAGGCAAAAGATGATAATCTCCAAAAACACCATCTCTTTCTGGCTCTGTGAGGTCATTAACAGGGTGCCATCTTCAGAGCAAGGTAGGCCGGAGGCACCAGTATAGGCACGAGCTCACATGGTCGGGAATGGAAACAACAATAACCAGCTGTCAGGAAAACTTGTCTGCGAGTCATATATTAGTAGCAGGTGTCTGGAGACGTTGGACCACCTTCACGACCTGCTATATACAAGAATGTACCCACAAGTCATTGGATAACTTTACCGTAGTAGCCTACCTATTGTAGCTACTCAATAGGATAAGAAGCAAAACCATTCAGAGTGTTTGCACTGTCAGTCTAGGATGAGAGTGAGAATGTCTTGCATTTTCTCCTCTTTGCCTTCCCCTTCCTTGGGGTCCAGCAGTCGCACAGTTATATTACTGGAACAGATGTTATAGCAGGTAAGCTTCACTAATGAGTACTGTACCTTTTCTGTTGAATAAAATAGAAATGTTCATTCCCTCATCCTTCTAACAAAGGAAAGGATGGATAATACTGTACTGTAGTATAAACCAAACAATTTACTTTTTGTCTTATAACCTAAACTGTATCTTAAAAGGATACAAGTTCTTCCATGACCACCTGTCATTGAACAACATCTAGCTATATAGCCTTAAAATAGTGCCATAGAAAGTGAATTGGAGTCGACCCTCTGTTCCTAAGGGGTAAGACATTAGACGTCTCGGGATTTAAGCCTGTCAATTTGGTAATAGGGACTTCTTGCCTAAGAATCTCCTGTTAAGGATGAAGGTTTGTGTTAGTGTAGGAATAAATCACAAATTTTGAGTCATTCAAGTTATACTTTCTGCCTCATCCACCCAGTAAGCCATAGGTGAAGGTCAAAGTTGCTACTTGGTGGGTAACTATTGACACCTTATTTTCAACGGTCTAGTTTTCCAGCTTTACTGAAATTGTACTGCTATTAAAGGACTCGGGTTTATATAGTTAGGAAAAATACAATTAATTTTAAAAAATTATTTTAACGTTTCATTTTAAGTGTTGGCAAGAGCACTATTTACATTTTAGTTACTGTTAATATATAAAATGTGTAAATTTAGATAAAACTTTCTAGTTACGCTTTTCTGTAATGTCATTTTGAAACTTTCATAAAATATATCACAAGTCAGTAGTCGTCTTATGAGGAAAACTTGTCACACTGACAGCCTTTGCCTTAAATTCTTTTTTAAACCTAATGTAAAGATTTTTTTATAGTATACATATTAAAGTTAGTTTAAAGATTTGTTTTCAGTAAATGAATTATATATTAGTAAATTTAGATATTTTAAAAATGTTCTTTAAAAGTTTATGTACTTTGTAAATTTATAAAATTGTAAATTTCATTGTTTAATTATGTGCAATCTTTACTAAAAGCATTTACTTGGTAATTTATTTTTTTGGTATATCCTGTTTAAAACTTTCTTCATATTACTCATATTATTTTTATTTCATAGTGAATATTGAAGATACAGTACAAAGAAGTCATTAAGTCCCATTTGTTCTTTAAGCTTTCTGTGCTTAAGAAATTGTATAAAAGATTGTTGTAACACACTTTTCTTGTTTCTTTGTTATATTTTTGAAAGATCATGTTATGATGCCTTTGTGGAAACCTATAGTTTTTAGACTTTTTTATTCATTAATCTTTTTAATGGTAATATTAAATTCCCCTTTCTTCTCTTAAGAAAACGAGAAAAACGTCTTGAAGAAGAACACGTTGAACTAGAGTTCCAGATTCGCTGTTTGATGCTCAAACCACCTTCTGAAAAGACTGAAAGTGACAATGCACAAGAAGAGGAACTAATAGCTCGATTAGTGAAAGTGGTCGAACAAAGAGATGAAATTATTAATTGTTTGGAGTTGGATAGACTGCGAGAAGCTCAAGAGGACGAAAGCATAGCAACACACATGATGCAATATCAAGGTTTGTGCCTTATTTGTTTATGAAGTCATAGTTAACTAAATTCACTGTCAGTTTATTTGATTTGACTTCTCCTAAAAATTGAAGTAGATCCATTTAATTAACTGATTCTTGAAACCATAAACATTTTATCATAACTTAATGCTTTTATATTCTGTAATTCTGAATTCCATCTATACATCCCCATTTTGTAACTTTCCACTGGATTTTTTTTTTTATAGTACTGTATATTAATCATGGCTTATGCAGGTTTTTCCTAGTTTTTGTATACTGTAACAAATAAGCTGAGGGGTTGAATTAATTAGCTTAGTCTTATCCGGACATTTTCCATCCAAATTGTTAATTTACCCTTTGTTTTGAATAATCAAAGCAGTCATCTTTATGCGGCGTCACACTTTCACAAAGTTTCATGAACCACTTTCACTGGCTCGCACTAAAAACATATTCCCTTTTTAAAGGACTCAGGTTTGTACAGCTTGGAAAAATACAATTTACTTTATAAAAGTATTATTTAATATGTTTTTATGATATTTAACCCGTTTTATTTAAAGTACAGTACTGTATTTTGAATGGGTCTTTGGAGGCTACTGCAGCATTTGCAAATTTTGTTAAACATGGGAACAACAGTGGTGTTCTATGGTTGGAGTGGTAACATAGTAAAACTTGATTTACTCTCCCTATATTGAAGCCTGTTTTATATCCAGATAGGATTAATAATTACTTTTAAGAAATTTGTGATTTGTTCCTACACGATGGTTCCCTATATTGAAGCCTATTTTATATCCAGATAGGATTAATAATTACTTTTAAGAAATTTGTGATTTGTTCCTACACGAATATAAACCATAGTCTTTTACCTAGGAAATTCATCCTTAGGTGGGAGGAAGTCTCCATTCCATTTAGCTGAAAACTTTACTTGGGAACTAGGAACTCTAGCATCTTGGATGCTGAAAAAGTAAGGGTTCCTACACCTTGTGAATCTTGGGAGAACCAGCAGTTTTCATGGCCCTGACCATTAAAAGCTGTTGTACTCAAGCTGGAATTCTCTGTGTAGTAGACCTGGTAAATTAATGGGTTTGTTGATGCTACAACTTTTAGGCCATTTTAGGATTATGGGTTTGACTGGCTACATCACAATCCCCTTGTTAAGTAGTGAGAGGAAAATACTCTCCTGTGCTTCAGCAAGTTGGTTGGGCTTACCTAACTGCGAGATACTGTAGCTGGCGGGGTCTTTCAAAAGGAAAAGTAAAGGCCTGTCATTCTTTACTTTCATCCCAGTATTGTACATCATGCAGGGTCACATCCTGCAGGTAGCGAGCAGTCGACACCTTCCAACACTTCCACACACCTGCCTGAAGAACCTGCATCAGAGAAATTCTTTCTAAAAGCTAAAGAGGGACTAATAGCTCTCATGTTGTGGCCTTTTACAAATGTGCCTAACATGGTAGGTGAAATGAGAGGTTGAGATAACCTCTCAACTAGAACAAGGTTGTATTCTTGATGTAAATCGTCTTCTGTGATCTTCCTGTGCTCACAAAGAGATGCTGCAGGCGAGGTCTAACAGTCCTCGTTAGCTGGAAATAGCACCTCAATGCTCTCACAGGATACAGTAAAAGCTGGTCAGGAACATCAGTTAAATTCCTAAGGCTCATAATTTGTAGATCCTCGTGTGAGGCTGACGTAGAAGGTTGTGGAGAGCAGACAATTCTCTTGGGGGGGGGGGGGGGGGGTCTGAGCAGCAGTAGGTCAGGATACCACTCAGTTTGTGGCCATTTGGGTCGGAGTCATCAATAGGGTTGGAGCAACTCAAACTCCGTGTAGGACCCTTTGCAGTAGGCAAAACTGCAGAATAGCTTGTGTGTGGAAGCCATCCCATGGATCTTGGAATACATCCTTGAATGCTGCTAACAGGTCTGGAACTGGAGAGCAGTAAATCATTCAGAAATGTCTCGCATAGATCTCCATCACTATCAATGACAAAGACCATTCAGACTTGAGTCTTCCTCCCTTGCTCAATCTGTCCACCACCACATTGCTTTTGCCCGAGATAAAATTAGTCAACAGTGTAATCACGTAAAGTTATGCCCACTCGATTGTCCTTGCTGCTAGTTGGCACAAAGCCGAAGAGATGTAGTACCTTCTTGTCTAAGTAGAACTGTAAGGTGTTACCGACGCTTATTAAGACCGCCGAGTGGTGTGTCAGAAGAGGACAAAATTCCTGGAGAGCTAAGACTACTGCTCACATTTCTTAAGTTAATGTGTTTCTGGCAATCTCGTTCCATTCAGGATCCAGACATAATGTGCTGATCTACTGTAGAAATCTGGTATCAGGCATTGATGGGTTTTGAGTTTTAGCGACGAAATCAGGGACGAAGGAGAGCGAGACCGACCTCCATCCATGGGTGATGAATGAGAGACCATGAAGCTCCCTAATGCATTTAGCCGAGGCTTAAGCAAGCAGGAAAACTATTTTCAGGGTAAGGTACTTCTTTGAGGATAGCTTCAATGATTCATAAGTTGCCCCTTTCAGTGAACGTAACGCACTCACTACGTTCAAAGACGGTGGACTCGCCTCAACTGGAAGGCAGGTCTACTCAAAACTCAGTATGAGCATAGAAATTTCTTAAGGAAAAGAAATGTCCATTCCCTTTAGTCAAATAGCAGAGTTTCTCTTTTGGGAGGTAGAACTAAAGGAACAGAGGCTCCAAGAAGAGATACCCCTCCCACGACACCGCCAAGGATCTGCAGAGTTATCCAGACATCTTTTGCGATAGCTCTCGAGAAGAGCCTTCGTCAGAAAGGAGATGCTAAATAATATCCCACGGGAAGTTGTAGGGATCCAGGTTCACTGTGTAGATCCTCGCGTGAGGTTGACGTAGAAGGTTGTGGAGAGCAGGCAATTCTCTTTGGGTCTGTTATGAGGAGCAGCAGGTCAGGATACCACTCAGTTTGTGGGCATTTCAGTCAGTCATCAATAGGGTTGGAGCAGCTCAAACTCTGTGTAGGACCCTTTGCAGTAGGCAAAACTGCAAAAAAGCTTGTGTGTGGAGGCCATCCCATGGATATTAGAATGCATCCTTGAATGCTGCTAACAGGTCTGGAACTGGAGAGCAGTAAATCAGAAGTTTGTGGTTCAGAAATGTCCGACATTAATCTCCATCACTATCAATGACATAAAGACCTTTCAGACCCGAGTCTTCCTCCCTGCTCAATTTGTTCACTACCACATTGCTTTTGCCAGAGATGAAACTGGCTAACAGTGTAATCACGTTAAGTTATGCTCACTTGATTGTCCTTACTGCTAGTTGGCACATAGCTGAAGAGATATAGTACCTCCTTGTCTAAATAGAACTGTAAGGTGGTAATGGCGCTCATCAAGATCACAGAGTGGCGTGTCGGAAGAGGACAAAATTCTTGGAGAGCTAAGGCTGCTGCTCACATTTCTAAGTTAATGTGTTCCTGGCAATCTCGTTCTATCCAGGAACTAGACATCATTTGCTGATCTACTGTAGGAGAGATCCCCACCTTTCTTGGAATGTTTGTAAAGAAGAGGAATTCAGAAGGAGGCAACAAGAGTGGGTATCCTTGCAGGAGGTTCGCTTCCTCCAGGCACCATTAGAGATCTTTCCTTGATTCCTCCCTTATTCTTACTGGGAAGAGCAGATCGTCTAGATGTTAAGACCAGGCTGTTTTGAGTTCTAATTGTAGGGATCCAAGGCATGATCTGCATCTGGAAACCAACTTTTCTAGTGACGTTGTGTCCCATTAGTTTCTGAAAAGCCACTGGCGAGCTGGAAGAAAGGATTGTTGCAGGAATGGGAAGAGCTGCCTTCCGCAAATTTTAGTCTTTTCTGGGATGAGAAATCTTCCCTTGTATCATGTGTCCATCCCGAGATAGAATAGTATTCGAGTAGGGATATGACAGACTTCTCTCAATTTATCACAACCACAATGTCTAAACAAAACGAGAGAACTCTGTCTAGGAGGAGAAGTTTGTCTTCCAATTCAGCTAGAATCAGCCAATCATCCAGATAGCAGAGCAGGCAAATCCTATTGGGATGCACCCACGAGGATAGCAGTTTGAAGATATTTATGAAGATTTGGGGCACTGATGACAGGCCAAAGCACAGGACCGTGAACGGAAGAAATTTCTCTGCTACCACTACTTGGAGATACTTCCTGGAGGAGAGGTGAATCGGGATTCGAAAGTCTATCAATGCCAAGGTAACCATTAAGGCCTGAGGCTATATCACTTGTCTGTCAGTGACTGCAGTTTCCATCCTGAAGGATCTTTGTTGATCGAACTTGAGTGCCAAGATGTCGACGAATAGTCTCCAGCCTCCGGACACCTTCCTTAAAAAAATGAGTCGACTGAAGAAGCCAGGGTTGATTGATTTAAAAAAATTTTAAACCGAAGCCAAGTGCCGGAGCCGCAAGGCCATTCAGTGCGTATATATCTTGGTATAAAATTTTGATATACTGTACTGTATAAATTAAAGTAAAACAGTAAATTATAATAAAATTAAATCAAATCTCTGAAACAGATTAAAATTTAAAACTACAATAAAACCATACCTCAGAACTACCACCTCCAACAATTAGCATTCAGGCATCCCCCCTTTGGTGGTAAGGTAGAAGGTCTGCCCTCCCTCACAGTCTTTTTCATTTTCCCCCACCTCTAATGCAACCCTGGTTTTCACAGGAGGTTAAAGTTTGTGTTGACGGGATCTTGAAGATGGACTGCAACAGGCTAGTCCCTCATCTCTTCTCTGTTTTCGTGGCTGTAATGATTGAGTGGTTGCTTTCCCCTATGCTAATGTCAAAGGCTGGGGTTGATGAAAGGACATCGCCCTCTGTAAGATCAAATCCTGTCTTTTTTCTCCATCTTCCCATCGGAGCCTATACTTCTGGTGATAGTAAGAGAGATTGTTCCTTGTTAACCTTTCTCGGGGACCAATCAGCTTGTGGAATCTTGAAGTCATGGCCTCACAACACCTGAGCACCTAATTAGCTCACTGGTTTGACGCTGGTTCATCAAAAACTCCACCGTCCTAGCACCTGTTTGGACAATGTTCTTAAGGATCTGTTTCTTGCTAGGGTCCGTTAGGTCTTCTGTATTTACTAGGAAGCCGACTGTGCCCGATCAATGGTCTATCCTAGAGGCTGCTTTCATGGTACCTCTGCTGCGGAGAAGGAAACTAAAACTGCTGACAGTCGTTTCCACGAACAACCTGATGTCAGTGTTGCTACCACAGGATTAAGTGAAAGTTGGGTAAGAGTATCCTGTTTATGATAGTATTCCTTTGCCTTGTAAAGGCTGCAGGAATAAACTGGGAATATCGATGAAGATCCCAAGGAGAACAACCTTTGTCTTCTAAGGAAGAATGGTCTAAAGTCTGCATTGGAGCAGAGCATGTGGGAGACAAACTCCTGCAATAAGGCGAATGCCTTGGAGAGCCCTGCTTTGCTGGAGACATGCAGCGAAACACACTTGGAAGATGTGTGATGCGAGAATGAGTAATGAGGCAAGTCATGTCTTGGAGAAGAGACTACAGGAGAATGAATATGATCAGTGGACTGATGAGGAGACGAGCATCTCAAAGCGTGTCCAGCTGAGACGTGACGAGGAGGTAGAGCTTCCTGGAGGTCGCCTGGAAGTTGTACGCTATGGCAAGATTCTGCGTCTACAAGGCACAGGATTAGGAAAAGTGCTGGAATAAGAACACAAAGTGCGAGAAGCATAAGCCTGGTCCACAGGTAAATCCAAAGGAAAAGCTCGCCTAGAAGTGCTTCTGGAACTGCACGGTGGCAGAGTGGGAGGGATGTCTAGGGGATTGAATAGGTCTGTTATTGTAGGGCTGTAATTGCCAATACATTTATTTGACCGACCCTCCTCCATCTGTGTGAGAATAGGCAATGTTAACATAAAGGAAAGGTCTAGAAAAGAAACGGAATTTTATATTCACCGTACGCTATGCAAGCCCACCCTACTTCCCACTGACTAGTGATGTACAAAGAGGATACAGCTTAGTATAAACTTGAAAGACTAAAATTCAAAGGGAAAGCATACCAAAGCTAAGGTTATTGCCACTAGCAAGACTAAGAGGCCCAAGCCTATTGAGGGGAAGAAAACTGAATTTCTTTCCCGGAGAGAAGCAACATGAACATCAGATGGGTGTAGAAATAAATTTCATTAAAATTCAGTTTAAAACCATTTAAAGTTTATTTTTTTAGTAAAGATGTTTGAATGAAAGTTTTTATTTCCTCATCTTGAATTTTTATTTCAGAGAAACATATAGATGGTATTGAAAATGGCTGTGTTACACAAAATGTTACTAAAAAGAAGAAAACCTTGAAACTGCCAAGGAAGAAAAAGAAAAAGGAAAAGAAAGACAAAAAGGGAGCAAAAGCGGATGCTGATAAGGATATTGATGAAACAGAAGTCAAGGAGTCAAAGAAAAGAAAAAAGAAGTGGTTGTTTTGAAATCATTTATTACAATAATTAAACTGAAATTTAAGCACACTTATGTTAAAAGCATGTGACTTGTTCATATATACATAAATGGTGATAGAAGTCTGCATATTAGTGATACTTAAATTATATATATTTAGTGTGCTCCTTCCATAATTGTGCGAGATTGAAATATAATATGAAAGTCTGTGGACATAGTGTAAATTTGCTGAGACAAAATCAGAAATTTAAGTTTCTTATTTTTCTATAGCTTATTTATGACTTTAATACTGCAATTCTAAGGAGAGAAATTTATTATTAAAATAGCTATTATACATCTTCATTGCGTTGAAAAATATTTTTTTTCATTCAAGAGGTGAATATAGTAGGAAACTAGATTTAATGATAAAAAAAGTGTTGACAAGCTTTCATGTATGGCAAAAATATACTTCCGTGAGACCCATTCTCATCTGGCTTAGTAACTTCTAGGACCTATTGAAGTTAGTTGGTTATGCTGCTTTTCTTAATAATAGCCATAGAGCAATTTTGCATGAAAAATTACTTTAGCTTTTATTAGTTGGGGAAAATACTAGCAACACTTGGGATATTATACTGCTTTTCTAATAGTTACTACACATTCATGGAGTAATGTAAATTCACATCAACACCAAACTGTTATGAACACATAGGGGAAACACCAGGTTAGATCTAGTTATCCTTCAAATCTTTAATTATAATATTCTCATGTAACCTTCCATAGTTACCGATACAGAAGTAATTTTTTTGTATAATCTTCCATAGTTTCAATTAAAGAAGTATTGTTAACTTGATAGTTTCAATGAGGAAGTTTAGAGTTATCTTTCATAATTTGGGATAGAAAATGTTACTACTCGCCATAGTTTCAGTGCTAGAATACCCTTTTTTAATGAAAGGAATTTAGGTGGTGGTTAATTTTGACTGCCAATTCAGTTCACAGATGCTTTTAATCATCCATATACATTTATGACTGCATAAGCTTGCCACTACCAGAGAATAATTTTTTTTTTTAAAGAAGTTAGGCTATTTATTTATGAAAAATATAAAGTATGCTTTAATTTATTGAATACAGGACAGATTGTTCTGAAATGTGACTCGTAGATCTCTAAAAAATAGAGTACTGTACTGTACCTAATAATAACAAAACAGTTATTGACTTTTTAGAGTATCCTATCTAAGCTACATAAACTGAAATTTAATTCTAAAAAATGTTACATACATGATAGTTGGTTATTTCCTTTATTTTGCAAGCATAGGCAAAAGGCTTGGGATATTACTATTTATGTTTAATAGAGACAGACCCTACATCTATTATAAGTGCTATGAACCCTTGACTCCTTACTCTCAAGTTAATCATGGTAGTGGCAGCCGTGTTGTATTAGTTTTTTGTGTGAATTATGCTAGGTTTCTTGCTGGATTTTAATTCGTGTCTCAGCTTACGAGGGTGTAAATTTTCTAAGTAAATCATGAATATTATACATTTTATAAGGTTTTAAATTACAGAAGAAATAAGGATACTGTCATTGCTACATGGCAGGAGTTAGCTAAACAGAATTGTTGTCATTTGTTACTGGTTGTGGAGAGAATTTGTATTGTTATGTAGTAAATAATGAAGAGATTCTTTTAGTTTTGTAAGTTTTTGTGTATAAAGAGCCTAAATCCATCACATAGTTGAAGATAGTGAAACACAAAGTGCCAAGAAATTTGGTTGTTCGCTCTGAATGTCTCAAATTTTATTTTAGCACCAGAAATGAATTTTGTAACTGTCATGAAACTTTACCGACAGTGTAAAGTTATTATAATTGAGTCTTGCCCTGTGTCATCCATTCCATAATTTACATTAACCAGGCCCTGCCTTTTTTTAGAATTAAGGAAACTTTCCAAATATTTTCTTAAGTTATAATTATTTGATCCTTTTATACTTTTTGTTTATGAATACTGTATATCATTTAAAGAGTTGAAATGTTCCAATGCAGATTAGGTCACAATATTCTTGGTGCAAGAATTCTCATAATGAAAGTGAAAAATGTGGAGAATGTAATGCTAGAAGTTATGGACATCATAAGTATGGAATTCAGTAAGTTATACGTATAGATATGGTTCTAATTGTATAGTGCTAGGTATGGTGTCCATAAACTGTAGTTCTATGTTCTGTCCTTCCCAATATGCAGGTGGCCCAGAAAATTGAAACGGGAACAATGTATTAATAATGCAAACAGTGATTTTGGAAATGCATTACAACCCCTGCAACACTTTCTGTAATAAAAGGGATATTTCCTGTATAAAGAATCTTTTTTTGTACTAATATTATTTAGAAAATAAAGATTTAATTTGGTTATATTCTATTTATTTTACGTAGCATGATTGATCCTGATAACCTTGCTGGTGCATTTGGGTCTCCTGAGAGCAATTACCTAGGTCCAACTCATAACTCAATGCCTACTAACCACATCATCTAGGCTTTCTCACATTTTTACCTCCTTTTGGGATTGACTTCTATTAGCAACAAAAGCAAATTTTGTGATTATGGTTTGGACTTCTCTTAAAATGTGAAGACAGTGTGCCTTTCACCAAGAAATGCTTGGAAATAATTATTCCTACACAAATACTAACCATGGTTCTTTACATAGGAGAACTATAACAGTGAAGCTGTGATTACCAATAGGGATTACCAACAATAAAGAGTTGTTAATGACCCATAGGATATCAGCAGTCAATGAGACCTGATGTTCTATCAGGCTGGAAATTTAAAGACTTGAAATGCAGTATTTAAAATTTTCTCTTTCAGGAATTGAGAATTTGTTTCAACGAGTACTATAATGCCTTCCAAAATATGGAAATACCTTGAGTGCTGCCGAACACCTGCGACACCTTTATGAATGCAGGGAGTAAATCGTCACCAGACCCTGCTTGCAGAGGGCATGCTTGTTCTTGCGCATCACACAAGTTCTCGGGCATCTCCTTGAGTGTACTGCCAGGAGTGGACATCATCCCAGTGGGAGGCATACAGGAGAAGTCCTAAAAGGGATTCTTCGCCTTTGCGGTCTTCCTCGAATTCAAAGAAGTCCAGACTTGATTCTTTAACAACCCTGTCTCCTTCCTTCAGACTTCCCTATTGGTCTCCTCTGGTGACTAGTTAACTTTCGGACAAGGGGGTTCCTTCTGTTTCCCCTAAAGAAAGAGTGGGACCTCCTCAAGGGGAGCCTCCTCATCTTTTAAGTTGCAGATGCGTTGCAGATATTGTGGTCCAAGTTGGGGATAGAAGGTTCCCCTTTGGAGGATAAACTGCACCAAGACACTAGAGGGAGGTTTCTACCGCACCAGTCAACGAACCTCGGGGTGTCCTTTAAGAAGTTTTTTGCCTCTTCAACCCTTTCGGAGCCTGTAATGGGAGCAGTCTCTCCTCAACACCCTTTTCTTTTTCAGAGGACGGACAAGAGAGTGAAGACCACTCGCCCTTCAAGGATGTATCTGCCTTAAGAGCTCTCTGAGCCCTCGCACAAAGCTGTGTTAAAGCCTTTGCAAGCTACTTCCACTTTGGAGGGGGTTCATAGGTTAGCATTGCATAGGTGGTCATAATCTTCTCCTTACTCTGCAAATTCTCTATAAGGCAGACTTTCAGACTTGCCCCTTAAGATGCACCTTCCTGGCGATCCCCTTCGGAGTGTCTCTCAAAAGGTTCTCTCACTTCAACACGCTCTAAGACACACATTTTGACGTGCTTCTCAAGAACATGCACAGCATGCTTCCTTTACAGATTTTATTGTTCCAAGTGAATTTTAGCCACTCTTCACCCCTATGCACACCTTCCAGGAGTGCATCATCGGCAAGCTCTTCTTCAGAGCTCACTTTGACCACTGGAAAGGCATCTTTCAGACATACTTCTCTTGTAGGAGTTTCTCCTATGTGTGCTGTATCTTGATGAGCTATTAAAGGAACCTCACTATCTAGTCCAGCCCCTGGACGCACCTCACCCCGACCAGTCTCAACCTAATGCTCCTCTTCCAAAAGTCAGCCTTACAGATGTGACTCGCTAATCTCCGGGAGGGTTCCTCAACAAGCTTCTCCTGAACCACAAGAACTCGCAGGTTGTCATCTGAACATGCTACGCGGCATGATTTCAGATCATGCTGGCCGCATTTCAACCAAAAACTTGTCAAGCTAGAATGTGTTAAGATCTCCCTACTAGAGATCTAGGCGGACTTCCCTAGACACACAAGGCGCGTCACACCAGATCTCCTTGAGCGGGCCATTTCCGAACGCGTTATATGTATCTCCCCAGAGCCTTCTGGGTACCATTCAGTTGGTAAGTCAGGAAGACTTGACCTTCAGCCTGATTCCTTTTTCAGATGGATAGAGACCCCAAGATCCCATTCAAGCACATTGGGCATTCTCCCTCCAAGCATTGAGCTGGAAGACTGTAACCAGAATTCACCTCAGGGCTGGGCAAGTGGCTTCTCCATCAAACCATGAGACAGAGGCAAATTATATACCCTTTGCTTATTGCTTCTCCAACAATGGATCCCAGACCATTCAGATTGGATCCATAGTCAGTTCTAACGATGTGGACAAGAGACTACTGCAGATTAACATGCATTTCAGAATGAGAATAAGGAACTGGGTGCAAAATACGCTGCACTGAGAGGATGGGCAAGCAAGATCGCATTGAGGGTCTTTCTCTCTTTATGGGAGGTCATCCTGGTAAACTACAACATATAGTCTATCACTGATCAAGTTAAATTCTTGCCGCTTTCCACCAATCAAGCGTAGGGCAGAAAGGAAGTTGGAAGGAAACACCCAGAACTAACAAAGGACGATCGTAAAGACTGAGGGCCCCACAAGCCATCTCTCCAATTATTATTATTACTTGCTAAGCTACAACCCTAGTTGGAAAAGTAGGATGCTAGAAGCCCAGGGGCTCCAACAGGGAAAATAGCCCAGTGAAGAAAGGAAACAAGGAAATTTAAAATATTTTAAGAACAGCAACAACATTGAAATAAATATTTCCAATATAAACTATAAAAACTTTATCAAAACAAGAGGAGGAGAAATTAGATAGAATAATGTGTCCGAGTGCACCCTTAAGCAAGAGAATTCTAACCCAAGAAAGTGAAAGACCATGGTACAGAGGCTATGACACTACCAATGACTAAGAGAACAATGGTTTTATTTTGGATAGTACTCCTATAAGAACTGCTTACCATAGCTAAAGGCTATCTCTACCCTTATGGAAAGTAGACACTGAACAATTATAGTGCAGTAGTTAACCCCTTAGGTGAAGAAGAATTGTTTGGTAATCTCAGTGTTGTCAGGTGTACGTGTAGGCAAAGGGAAAGTGAACCATAATCAGAGAGAATGATGCAATGTAGTACTGTCTGGCTAGTCAAAGGACCCCATAACTCTAATGGTAGTATCTTAACGAGTGGGTGATGTCCTGGCCAACCTACTGGCAGCTTCTACCAGCCAAAAGAAGAATAAGGACTGGTAGACAGTTCCTAGGTCCTCAGCCCCACGCATCCAAGGATGCCTAAATGCATTGATATCCCAGTCTAGAGACTCCTCTAGGAACACTTCTTCAGTCTCCTTTTCCTCTGTCAGTGATGGGGAGAAAAATCTTTGTAAACGACGACCCTCTCACGATCGCTCAGGGACAATTACCAAGGTGGAAGACACCAATTACGACTCAGAGGAATTGGACGGGATGCTTCCACAACCAACTAGTAATCCTACACCTCCAGGCACTGAGCACCTGGCTGAAAACCTTTCACAGCTCTATCAAGGTTTTTACTCCCCAAGAGTACACCTGCTTGCAAGGGGTTTGTGAATGGAGCCGCTTTTTAACTTAATGGAAGGAGTATAGATTGTCTTCTCTACCAGATGCTCTATCAAACTCATAGGAAAGCTTGCCAGGTAGTAGTGATGAAAGTATTCCTGGTAGGCTAAAAAGTAGGTGCATTCCTTCCATAGATCACACCCCCTGCATGTAAGGAAACTCGGGTGGGTGCCTCATCCCTACTTCAGCACTTCTGTGGATAGCAGAGTCTTGGAGGAGAGAGATCTCATGATGAAATTAATCATGCTACTACCAGGGATGTTAAGCAGTAAAGCTTCAGGAACTACTGAGCAATTGTTGGGAGGTGGCCTTTTTGACGAAGGAAGTCTCGGAAGGCGTTGTCCTTGTTAACCTGGAAGAAGTGTAGAAACACTAGTGTTAGCTCTATTGCTAAGATAGTTTGACGGGAAGCTCCCTGTAGCTGTCATACTAAATATTCCAACCTCTGTCTGGGAGCCCTACCGAACCTTCCTTGATACAACTTATGCCACAGAAGGAGACATGAAAAACGAAGTAATTTTTTATGTTAAAAGAGATTCCCCTGTGGGAGTATAAAAAGGGGAAAATGTAAGACCCATTAAGTGCTCAAAAGAGACTAGAAGTGTGAATAATTGCATGAATGCTTGGGGAGTGATAGCCAAAACAAAGCGCCAGGTTTTGAACTGGTAGCTACTTTTCCCAGACTTGGCGAAGAAAGGCCACTGTAGGACAGAGAATGGATCCAAAGTTATGAGTCTTCAGGTCTATGGGGACAGCCGTCATCATTCCATAATTTGTTAGCCATACCCATCCTACAAGGCATCTGGGGAACAAAGCAGGGAGATTGCCAGTTCCCAGTTAATTATTCTCTTCATAAGAGTAGACTGTAGCAGTCTAAAAATCTAAAAACCTTCTCAGCAGCCCACATATTGCCTTTGTTCCTACAAATATGGGTCAAGGTCTGCTAGATCATGGGTGTTATCACCAGGCAGGTCTGGAATGCTATTAGTGCATCACTAAACCTTCCAACTGGCAAGTCCCTGAATTCACTGAGTTCTATTATCCTTTCTGAATTGCCTTCTCCTATCCCTTTACTGGAGGGAAAGATTGCTAGTGGAAGGACAGAGCTCTGCCCAACTCATTCTAGGGAAAGGAGAGCCTGGCAAAGTAGATTAGACCGGTTTTTCCTCAGTGGCCATTAAATGTGCAATGAGGATTTCAGAATAGTTATCCTTGAAATGACTGGACCCTTAGCAGTATCTAATCTGAGGAAGAGTAGACCTGTTTATGCCTTCTTCCATCATTAGCCCTTATGTCTGCTTCCTCCATGGGAACAGGGAGGCAGACCCTCTTACCACTGCGTTCCATAAGGAATGTACGTTCCGTTGTCTCCCGTTAGGCAAAATGGGTGACAGCCATATTCTCTCTCCTCTGTGTTTTGAATGGCCTATGGGGCAGATGAATAGTTATGTCAAGATAGCTTTGTTCTTAGCATTTGACTGGACCAAGTTAATGTACTTCCTCGTCCTTAGGCTTTTTATGGACTGGGTCGTATTTTAAGGCGAAAATGCGACCGTCCAGTGATCGAACCTCGATGTGGCTTAGAGGCTGGCTATACAAGTACCGTAATGCCTTACAGCACAAAATTAATTGGTTCTGTAATTGCTTTCGTAACGTGATTTTTTCCTTCTGTGAGTCGCCTTTTACATGTAAATAGCCTAACTCCCAGACCCTACAAAAATACCACATTAAATGATTATAAAAAGGATGTACACACCAATAAACAGTACTAAAAGTATGACAAGTACTGTATTTGGATCATTCAATAATAAATTAACTGTTGGTAACCTGTAAAAGAAGTTATAATTAGACCAAACAGTAGAAATACAGTAACAAAAATGTGGAACCAACCTTACCTTTGGAGTGAGGCGATGTTCGAGAGCGAAGTGTGGGGTGGTAGAGGAGGATGACAAATGGCGGAAAACGTTAACAAGTTTCTACTTGCTTCCTAAAATTTTCCTGAAATGACTCAAACTTCATTACAGTACTCAAGCGCACAGCCTGTGAGAATTTTTATTGGGTGTATTTTCTACGAGACAAGTAGCCATCTAGACATTCCTTAATTGTCGTGTGTTATCCTTCCCTTGCTGTACTCTTCCTGAACGACGTTCAGTCGCATGGCCTCCAACTCCTTCAGGTCATCTGTCGTAAGTTCCTCTTTGTGCTCCTCGATAAGCACATCAATGTCAGCCTCATCAACTTCCAGACCCATGGCCTTCCCGAGTGTAACGATCTCAGCAACTTCAGATTGAGCAACAAGTTCAGGATTGTCAACATTTTCGGAATCAGCTTCAGCTTGGTCTGCGTGGAAACCCTCCAAATCTTGTGCAGAGATGGCATCAGGCCACAGCTTCTTCCACACAGAGTTCAAGATGTGCCTCAAAACCTCCTGCCAAGCTTGTTCGATGATTTTGAGGCATATGACAATATCAAAATACTCCTTCCAAAATTGACGAAGGTTGAGATTTGTGCTCTCAATGATTTCGAAACATCTCGACTTTTTGTATAAAGCAATAGGAACTGCAAATAAAACATTCCCAGAGGCTGTAGAGGCTGGTTTCTCATATCAAAACAAAAATAAACATATCAAGAGCCCATACAAACCTACAATAATGATCCTTTCTCTGGAAACACTATGGACCTAGGAGAGGCCTTCTTGTCAATATGTCAAAGACGAAAAAGAAGAAAGAAACCATCACAAACATTGACATGAGCCACAACAGTAAAAAGGCCTGGAGCATAATCAATAAGCTCAACTCAGAAGGCCAACACCCATCAAGAATAGCAGCAGTTACTCCTAATGAAATATTCCATCAACTTCTAATCAATGGAAAGACCAACAAACAAAACAGAGATAGAGGATACTTAAATGAAGGAAGACATGCCACACATTATGTCAAAGGGTGATGATATATTTGAACAGTTTACCATGAATGAATTACAATCTGCTATAAAACACATGAAGCCATGGTAAAGCTGCTGGCCTACAGTAGATGAAATTGCGGTTGAGATGATTCTGCATTTCAGAGACAAGGCTAGGTCTTGGCTTCTTGAACTTTTCAATAAATGTTCATTAACATACTGAATCCCAAGAATATGGAGAAGAGCAAGAGTTATGGCTCTTCTCAAGCCTGGTAAAGATCCAAGCTCACCCAAGAGCTACCAACCAATATCCTTAGTCTGCATCATTTACAAACTATGAGCGCATGATAGCCACCATCATCAAGGAGTAACTTGCACCATACCAAGCCAGCTTTCGACCTGGACGGTCATGCTGCAGTCAAGTCTTGAACCTAAACCAATTTAAAATGATGGATTAGATACCAAAGCAAATTACAGGCACTGTGTTTGTTGACATCACAGCTGGCTACGTCAGTCAACCACAGCTATTATCTTCAAGGTAGCCCAAAATGACCTAATACTCTGCCTTTGTATGTATCATCAGATAACTTAGAAAAAAGATCTTTCTATAAGGAAATGAACAGCAAGAAGAGTAGGTGAACGAATCAGACAAATGGTCTCCTGCAGGGCTCCGTACTAGCTCCATTATGATTCAACTTCTACACAAATGACCTACCATAACTCCATGACACCTGGAGGTTTATACAGTATATGCTAATTATCGGCATTGCAACACAGTTAAGGTCTTTTAAAACTATTGAAGGAAGACTGACGAGGGTATTATCCTCTCCCTCAGACCATTAGAAAAAAAAGCATTTTAAGGCAAACACCATGAAAACCCAGGTATACTCATTCCATTTAAACAACCACCAGGCATATAGAAAACTGAAATTTAAGTGGAAAAACAAAGACCTGCAAAACCTACATACAGTCTATCTTGGTGTCGCTCGATAGAACGCCGACCTTCAACCACCAGAAATAACCTCCTCATCAAAATAGCATCCACCAAGTGGGGATACTGATGCAAAAACTTTAAAGCTAACAGCCTTAGCACTAAGTTACTCCACTGCATAGCATTGTGCTTCTGTGAAGTAAAGAGTGGATAAAGAGATAAATAAAGGCTGCCAACAATTCACTGGTACACAGAGTAACACCCCTACCAGATTTGTACAGACTAAGACAGCATCACACCACCTGATATCCTTCAAGATGCCATAGCTACAAAGCTAGAAAGTTAAAGACCAAAAAAATGATCCCAGGTACCCACTTTACAACCATTGCAAAACAAAGACATCTAAAATCTCGGAAGAGCTCCTTGACCATGAAAGAACTAGAGACCTCAGGCCTATCATATGCAGACTATATATATCGAGTGTTAAAGTCAGCCACTAACAATGCCCTTCCTAACCCTAGTGAAGACCTACCCTATGGATTCTCCCCCACCAGATGAGTCACCCTGAACAGATGATAAACAAAAACTGGTAGGACAAGGATAACCTCCAGAGATGGGGTTACCCAAATGATGCTGAATGCTCCTGAGGCAGGGGAGCCAATCCAAACAATGAATTTTATCTGGTATACTGCCCACTAGGACCCACCTGTTTGGGCATATATCAATGAATAACAAACAATACAGCACTCCAATGGGTAGAACAATAGTCTGATAAGATAAGATGATAATCGCAGAAAGGCACCTTCTAACCCATTGATTGGTGTGTCCCAGGAAGTGAGGTAGGTGTCCGATTTGTCATAGCAGATACAGTGGCTCAGATCTGTGCTGTCAGACCCATGATGCTTTCAAGTCTGCAAATGAAACCTCTTGAATTGAAGCCTTGAACAGGTCCGAGGGATGTAGCCAATCTTCGAGTGAGATTCCCTGGATCAACAGCATGAAACATTAAAATAGGTGGGCAACATACAATGCAGGAAGTCAACTTTGACCCAATGGCCAAAAACTTTTATATGTCAAGAGTGCTTCTAATGAGCTTGGATTAACACCACCAGAGTTTCCTAACCCTCTCCCCTCATTGCATCAGTAGACGTCACTAGTGAGGAGTCTCACAACCTCAACCACCTCGGACAACAAAACCAGGTACAGTCCCCAAACCAACCTTAAAGAACAAACCAAGATTGGAACAATGGCTGTTACATAACTTTTTGTCTACAACTTTCAACACAACCCAGGACCCTTTACCTGTAATGAAGAGCAAGGAACACCACATACATTTATTGCCTGATGCCACATTATATGCCTGTCATATGCATGCAACAAGGCCCAGTTTGATGAAGACATTCAAAAGGGCACGATAGAACCAGTTCCAGCAGGGGATGCAACGGAGTGGTATGGGAGGATGGTCATTTTAGCCAAGAAGACACGCCATCCTCATCACACAGTAGATTTCCAGACTCAATGCTTAGCAAGTAGTAGTAATAATAATAATAATAATAATAATAATAATAATAAAGGGGAACCCTTATCGGATTCCCTTTAATTATTATTATTATTATTATTATTATTATTACTACTTGCTAAGCTACAACTCTAGTTGGAAAAGACTACAGTGGACATGCATTGGGGCTTTCACCACATTCAAAAGGGCATGATTGAACCAGTTCCAGCAAGGAATGCACTGGAGTGGTATGGGAGGATGGTCAATGTAGCCACGAGGACACGCCATCCTCATTACTAAGTAGATCTCCAGACTCAAAGCCCATTGTCTTTCTGAGATGCACCATACATCTTCCGCCTTCAGCATGGTTTCAAGAATTGTTAGGGTGTACACAAATATAAGACTATAGTGGACATGCATTGGGGCTTTCACCACATTCAAAATGGCATGATTGAACCAGTTCCAGCAAAGGATGCACTGGAGTGGTATGGGAGGATGGTCAATGTAGCCACGAGGACACGCCATCCTCATCACGCAGTAGATCTCCAGACTCAAAGCCCACAGTCTTTGTGAGATGCATCATAAACCTTCTGCCTTCAACATGGTTTCAAGAATTGTTAGGGTGTACACAAATATAAGACTACAGAGTGGTCCTGCATTGGGGCTTTCACCACATTCAAAAGGGCATGATTGAACCAGTTCCAGCAAGGGATGCACTGGAGTGGTATGGGAGGATGGTCAATGTAGCTACGAGGACACGCCATCCTCATCACGCAGTAGATCTCCAGACTCAAAGCCCAAAGTCTTTCTGAGATGCACCATAAACCTTCTGCCTTCAACATGGTTTCAAGAATTGTTAGGGTGTACACAAATATAAGACCACAGTTATTATGTATTGGGGCTTTCACCACATTCAAAAGGGCCTGATAGAACTAGTTCCAGCAAGGGATGCACTGGAGTGGTATGGGAGGATGGTCAATGTAGCCACGAGGACACGCCATCCTCATCTAGTAGTAGATCTCCAGACTTAATGCCCACTGTCTTTGTGAGATGCACCATACACCTTCCGCCTTCAACATGGTTTCAAGAATTGTTAGGGTGTACATAAATATAAGACTACAGAGTGGTCATGCATTGGGGCTTTCACCACATTCAAAAGGGCATGATTGAACCAGTTCCAGCAAGGGATGCACTGGAGTGGTATGGGAGGATGGTCAATGTAGCCACGAGGACATGCCATCCTCATCACGCAGTACATCTCCAGACTCAAAGCCCACAGTCTTTGTGAGATGCACCATAACCCTTCTGCCTTCAACATGGTTTCAAGAATTGTTAGGGTGTACACAAATATAAGACTACAGTTATTATGTATTGGGGCTTTCACCACATTCAAAAGGGCCTGATAGAACTAGTTCCAGCAAGGGACGCACTGGAGTGGTATGGGAGGATGGTCAATGTAACCACGAGGACACGCCATCCTCATCACGCAGTTGATCTCCAGACTCAATGCCCACTGTCTTTGTGAGATGCACCATACATCTTCAACATGGTTTCAAAAATTGTTAGGGTGTATACAAATATAAGACTACAGTGGAGGCTTTCACCACATTTAAAAGGGCATAATTGAACCAGTTCCAGCAAGGGATGCACTGGAGTGGTATGGGAGGATGGTCAATGTAGCAACGAGGACACACCATCCTCATCACGTAGTAGATCTCCAGCCTCAATGCCCACTGTCTTTGTGAGATGCACCATACATCTTCAACATGGTTTCAAGAATTGTTAGGGTGTACACAAATATAAGACTACAGTGGAGGCTTTCACCACCTTTAAAAGGGCATAATTGAACCAGTTCCAGCAAGGGATGCACTGGAGTGGTATGGGAGGATGGTCAATGTAGCCACGAGGACATGCCATCCTCATCACGTAGTAGATCTCCAGACTCAATGCCCACCGTCTTTGTGAGATGCACCATACACCTTCCGCCTTCAACATAGTTTCAAGAATTGTTAGGGTGTACACAAATATAAGATTACAGAGTGGTCATGCATTGGGGCTTTCACCACATTCAAAAGGGCATGATTGAACCAGTTCCAGGAAGGGATGCACTGGATTGGTATGGGAGGATGGTCAATGTAGCCACAAGGACACGCCATCCTCATCACGCAGTAGATCTCCAGACTCAAAACCCACAGTCTTTGTGAGATGTACCATAAACCTTCTGCCTTCAACATGGTTTCAAGAATTGTTAGGGTGTACACAAATATAAGACTACAGTTATTATGTATTGGGGCTTTCACCACATTCAAAAGGGCCTGATAGAACTAGTTCCAGCAAGGGATGCACTGGAGTGGTATGGGAGGATGGTCAATGTAGCCACGAGGACACGCCATCCTCATCACGCAGTAGATCTCCAGACTCAAAACCCACTGTCTTTGTGAGATGTACCATAAACCTTCTGCCTTCAACATGGTTTCAAGAATTGTTAGGGTGTACACAAATATAAGACTACAGTTATTATGTATTGGGGCTTTCACCACACTCAAAAGGGCCTGATAGAACCAGTTCAAGCAAGGGATGCACTGGAGTGGTATGGGAGGATGGTCAATGTAGCCACAAGGACACGCCATCCTCATCACGCAGATCTCCAGACTCAGCCCATTGTCTTTCTGAGATGCACCATACATCTTCCGCCTTCAGCATGGTTTCAAGAATTGTTAGGGTGTACACAAATATAAGACTATAGTGGACATGCACTGGGGCTTTCACCACATTCAAAATGGCATGATTGAACCAGTTCCAGCAAGGGATGCACTGGAGTGGTATGGGAGGATGGTCAATGTAGCTACGAGGACACGCCATCCTCATCACGCAGTAGATCTCCAGACTCAAAGCCCAAAGTCTTTGTGAGATGCATCATAAACCTTCTGCCTTCAACATGGTTTCAAGAATTGTTAGGGTGTACACAAATATAAAACTACAGTTATTATGTATTGGGGCTTTCACCACATTCAAAAGGGCCTGATAGAACTAGTTCCAGCAAGGGATGCACTGGAGTGGTATGGGAGGATGGTCAATGTAGCTACGAGGACACGCCATCCTCATCACGCAGTAGATCTCCAGACTCAAAGCCCACAGTCTTTGTGAGATGCACCATAAACATTCTGCCTTCAACATGGTTTCAAGAATTGTTAGGGTGTACACAAATATAAGACTACAGTTATTATGTATTGGGGCTTTCACCACATTCAAAAGGGCCTGATAGAACTAGTTCCAGCAAGGGATGCACTGGAGTGGTATGGGAGGATGGTCAATGTATCCACGGGGACACGCCATCCTCATCACGCAGTAGATCTCCAGACTCAAAGCCCACAGTCTTTGTGAGATGCACCATAAACCTTCTGCCTTCAACATGGTTTCAAGAATTGTTAGGGTGTACACAAATATAAGACTACAGTTATTATGTATTGGGGCTTTCACCACATTCAAAAGGGCCTGATAGAACTAGTTCCAGCAAGGGATGCACTGGAGTGGTATGGGAGGATGGTCAATGTATCCACGGGGACACGCCATCCTCATCACGCAGTAGATCTCCAGACTCAAAGTCCACAGTCTTTGTGAGATGCACCATAAACATTCTGCCTTCAACATGGTTTCAAGAATTGTTAGGGTGTACACAAATATAAGACTACAGTTATTATGTATTGGGGCTTTCACCACATTCAAAAGGGCATGATTGAACCAGTTCCAGGAAGGGATGCACTGGATTGGTATGGGAGGATGGTCAATGTAGCCACAAGGACACGCCATCCTCATCACGCAGTAGATCTCCAGACTCAAAACCCACTGTCTTTGTGAGATGTACCATAAACCTTCTGCCTTCAACATGGTTTCAAGAATTGGTAGGGTGTACACAAATATAAGACTACAGTCGACATGCATTGGGGCTTTCACCACAGTCAAAAGGGCATGATTGAACCAGTTCCAGCAAGGGATGCACTGGATTGGTATGGGAGGATGGTCAATGTAGCCACAAGGACACGCCATCCTCATCACGCAGTAGATCTCCAGACTCAAAACCCACTGTCTGTGTGAGATGTACCATAAACCTTCTGCCTTCAACATGGTTTCAAGCATTGTTAGGGTGTACACAAATATAAGACTACAGTTATTATGTATTGGGGCTTTCACCACATTCAAAAGGGCCTGATAGAACTAGTTCCAGCAAGGGATGCACTGGAGTGGTATGGAAGGATGGTCAATGTAGCTACGAGGACACGCCATCCTCATCACGCAGTAGATCTCCAGACTCAAAACCCACTGTCTTTGTGAGATGTACCATAAACCTTCTGCCTTCAACATGGTTTCAAGCATTGTTAGGGTGTACACAAATATAAGACTACAGTAATTATGTATTGGGGCTTTCACCACATTCAAAAGGGCCTGATAGAACCAGTTCCAGCAAGGGATGCACTGGAGTGGTATGGGAGGATGGTCAATGTAGCCACAAGGACACGCCATCCTCATCACGCAGATCTCCAGACTCAAAGCCCATTGTCTTTCTGAGATGCACCATACATCTTCCGCCTTCAGCATGGTTTCAAGAATTGTTAGGGTGTACACAAATATAAGACTATAGTGGACATGCACTGGGGCTTTCACCACATTCAAAATGGCATGATTGAACCAGTTCCAGCAAGGGATGCACTGGAGTGGTATGGGAGGATGGTCAATGTAGCTACGAGGACACGCCATCCTCATCACGCAGTAGATCTCCAGACTCAAAGCCCACAGTCTTTGTGAGATGCACCATAAACCTTCTGCCTTCAACATGGTTTCAAGAATTGTTAGGGTGTACACAAATATAAGACTATAGTTATTATGTATTGGGGCTTTCACCACATTCAAAAGGGCCTGATAGAACTAGTTCCAGCAAGGGATGCACTGGAGTGGTATGGGAGGATGGTCAATGTAGCCACGGGGACACGCCATCCTCATCACGCAGTAGATCTCCAGACTCAAAGCCCACAGTCTTTGTGAGATGCACCATAAACATTCTGCCTTCAACATGGTTTCAAGAATTGTTAGGGTGTACACAAATATAAAACTACAGTTATTATGTATTGGGGCTTTCACCACATTCAAAAGGGCCTGATAGAACTAGTTCCAGCAAGGGATGCACTGGAGTGGTATGGGAGGATGGTCAATGTAGCTACGAGGACACGCCATCCTCATCACGCAGTAGATCTCCAGACTCAAAGCCCACAGTCTTTGTGAGATGCACCATAAACATTCTGCCTTCAACATGGTTTCAAGAATTGTTAGGGTGTACACAAATATAAAACTACAGTTATTATGTATTGGGGCTTTCACCACATTCAAAAGGGCCTGATAGAACTAGTTCCAGCAAGGGATGCACTGGAGTGGTATGGGAGGATGGTCAATGTAGCCACGGGGACACGCCATCCTCATCACGAAGTAGATCTCCACTCAATGCCCACTGTCTTTGTGAGATGCACCATACATCTTCAACATGGTTTCAAGAATTGTTAGGGAGTACACAAATATAAGACTACAGTGGAGGCTTTCACCACATTTAAAAGGGCATGATTGAACCAGTTCCAGCAAGGGATGCACTGGAGTGGTGTGGGAGGATGGTCAATGTAGCCATGAGGACACGCCATCCTCATCACGCAGTAGATCTCCAGACTCAATGCCCACTGTCTTTGTGAGATGCACCATACATCTTCAACATGGTTTCAAAAATTGTTAGGGTGTACACAAATATAAGACTACAGTGGAGGCTTTCACCACATTTAAAAGGGCATGATTGAACCAGTTCCAGCAAGGGATGCACTGGAGTGGTGTGGGAGGATGGTCAATGTAGCTACGAGGACACGCCATCCTCATCACGCAGTAGATCTCCAGACTCAATGCCCACTGTCTATGTGAGATGCACCATACATCTTCAACATGGTTTCAAGAATTGTTAGGGTGTACACAAATATAAGACTACAGTGGAGGCTTTCACCACAAATAAAAGGGCATGATTGAACCAGTTCCAGCAAGGGATGCACTGGAGTGGTATGGGAGGATGGTCAATGTAGCTACGAGGACACGCCATCCTCATCACGCAGTAGATCTCCAGACTCAAAGCCCATGGTCTTTGTGAGATGCACCATACACCTTCTGCCTTCAACATGGTTTCAAGCATTGTTAGGGTGTACACAAATATAAGACTACAGTGGACATGCATTGGGGCTTTCACCACATTCAAAAGGGCATGATTAAACCAGTTCCAGCAGGGGATGCACTGAAGTGGTATGTGAGGATGGTCAATGTAGCAACGAGGACACGCCATCCTCATCACGCAGTAGATCTCCAGACTCAAAGCCCATGGTCTTTGTGAGATGCACCATACACCTTCTGCCTTCAACATGGTTTCAAGAATTGCTAGGGTGTACACAAATATAAGACTACAGTGGACATGCATTGGGGCTTTCACCACATTCAAAAGGGCATGATTAAACCAGTTCCAGCAGGGGATGCACTGAAGTGGTATGTGAGGATGGTCAATGTAGCAACGAGGACACGCCATCCTCATCTTGCAGTAGATATCCAGACTCAAAGCCCACGGTCTTTGTGAGATGCACCATACACCTTCCGCCTTCAACATGGTTTCAAGAATTGTTAGGGTGTACACAAATATAAGACTATAGTGGACATGCATTGGGGCTTTCACCACAGTCAAAAGGGCATAATTGAACCAGTTCCAGCAAGGGATGCACTGGAGTGGTATGGGAGGATGATCAATGTAGCCACGAGGACACGCCATCCTCATCACGCAGTAGATCTCCAGACTCGATGCCCACTGTCTTTGTGAGATGCACCATACACTTTCTGTCCTCAACTTTCAAGAATTGGTAGGGTGTACACAAATATAAGACTACAGTTATTATGCATTGGGGCTTTCACCACATTCATAAAGGCATGATTGAACCAGTTCCAGCAAGGTATGCACTGAAGTGGTATGGGAGGATGGTCAATGTAGCCACAAGGACACCATCCTCATCACGCAGTAGATCTCCAGACTCAATGCCCACTGTCTTTGTGAGATGCACCATACACCTTCCACCTTCAACATGGTTTCAAGAATTGTTAGGGTGTACACAAATATAAGACTACAGTGGACATGCATTGGAGCTTCCACCAAGTGGAGTTGAACAAGAATAGCCGTCCACTCACAACCTCCATCACCACATGGGGATGGTATCATTACAGTAGGGCACCCCTGGGTTTGACGATGGCTTGCAAAACTTCTCCATAAAACGAAAATGCATTAACAACACTGCTAAATGATTACAGCATTGAAGAAGATTTTTGGCACGTGTGTGAATTCCTATCAATTTGTGCTCAGCTGGGATCACATTCAAACTGGAGAAGTTAAAATTTTGTAAGAGTTTATCTTTGTCGAATACTACCTGGGATGCGAGACATATAATCCCGTGGATGAACATTAGATACCATCCATAACCTAATAAAGCCTTCCGTCATTAAGATCAGGCCGTGGTAAGGATATGTGAACCAATTAGCCCCCTTCCTTGCAACAGTGCACATCATGGAATCTCGTCAGGATTGATTGATTTGAAGTTTTCTGGCATCCTGACATCTAAGGTCATTGATGCCGATATCATTTATTTTATATAAAAATTAAAAGAATATTCAATTAAAACCATAAAAGTTGAATGTCATTATAGAAGTTAAATAGTTTTCAGAAGACTTGCTTCTGAAATAAATCTAAAAATGCTGCTCACATAGTAGGACACATCATGTCCAATAATCTTGGCAAGGATGAACCTGCCATCCTCACCTCAAGCCTCAAACAGCTATCTATGAAACCCACAGGAAAAGACATATGGACATAATTGGCTATGCAGCAAATGCCAGTAGGTACAGGAGACATCTGGACCACAATTTTAATCGTAAAGTAATGAAACTTGCGGGGATTTTAAACGTATGTAAAGAGGTGAAAATGATTGATTCTGGGAAAGGCACACTGGTTTCAAGAAATAGGCTGTCCTGGCGTCAGTCTGCACTCTGAATGCTTTTCTAATTTGATAATGTGCTGAGACTAATACTGGACTACAACTCAGTCATCTCTCGTAATTCACAATAAACTTAGTTGTACATTTTGAAGTCTCATTGCAAACCCAACAATGATGTAATTTTTGGGCTCAAGCCATGTCGTACTGATGGAAGGTTCCTATTGGTAGCTTTCCAAGGGATATTTGGCTACAGTGATATTCCTAGAGAATTAACCTTTAGGTCTCCAGAATTATAACTCCTGGCGCGAAAATCCTTAAAATTTCTCTTCAGGATATCGCATAATATCAGGGGATGTATATCTTGATATGACACATAGCAATCTTCACCCCGAATAGCATTTTCGTTTTAAGGGGGAAAAGTGGCAAAAATAGAAGGGGAGTCGTTATCAAGGTTACCCTTCCTCCCGTACTACTACGAGTATCCAGATGGCGCTGTATCCAAGATGGCACTTATTCCTATTTTCGTAGCGAATTCGCACGGTGGTTTTCCCTGTTGCTCTAACGTTTGTGTTCGATTATCTGGGGATTAATCATGCAATCTCCAACTTCTTCTGCCTCTGGAAAGTTGAGTATTTATTCTTTACAGTGTATAATTTTTAGCTCCTGCTTCACAGAGAAATTAGAAAATATGTTATTTTCCTTAGTAAAATAAATTTTTGAATATACTTACCCGATGATCATGTAGCTGTCAACTCTGTTGCCCGACAGAAAAATCTAAGGTCGGGATACGCCAGCGATCGCTATACAGGTGGGGGTGTACACAACAGCGCCATCTGTTGAGTAGGTACTCAGGTACTTCTTGTCAACAAGAACTCAATTTTCTCCTCGGTCCACTGGTTCTCTATGGGGAGGAAGGGAGGGTCCTTAAATTCATGATCATCGGGTAAGTATATTCAAAAATTTATTTTACTAAGGAAAATAACATTTTTCAATATTAATCTTACCCGATGATCATGTAGCTGATTCACACCCAGGGGGGTGGGTGGAGACCAGCATACATGTTAACATTAGAAGCTAAGTATCCCGTATTTCATTTTAGCAGTTATTCAAAATAACAAACATAAAATAAATAAGTACCTGGTAAGGAAGTCGACTTGAACCATTACTCTGCCTTTTTAAGTACGTCTTCCTTACTGAGCCTAGCGATCCTCTTAGGATGCTGAGCGACTCCTAGGTGCTGAAGTATGAAGGGCTGCAACCCATACTAAAGGACCTCATCACAACCTCTAATCTAGGCGCTTCTCAAGAAAGAATTTGACCACCCGCCAAATCAACCAGGATGCGGAAGGCTTCTTAGCCTTCCGTACAACCCAAAAAACAACAATAAAAAGCATTTCAAGAGAAAGATTAAAAAAGGTTATGGGATGATGGGAATGTAGTGGTTGAGCCCTCACCTACTACTGCACTCGCTGCTACGAATGGTCCCAGGGTGTAGCAGTTCTCGTAAAGAGACTGGACATCTTTGAGGTAAAATGATGCGAACACTGACTTGCTTCTCCAATAGGTTGCATCCATAACACACTGCAGAGAACGGTTCTGTTTGAAGGCCACTGAAGTAGCGATAGCTCTAACTTCATGTGTCCTTACCTTCAGCAAAGCATGGTCTTCTTCCTTCAGATGAGAATGGGCCTCTCTAATCAAAAGCCTGATGTAATAAGAAACTGCGTTCTTAGACATCGGTAAAGCAGGTTTCTTGATAGAACACCATAAAGCTTCTGATTGTCCTCGTAATGGCTTTGTACGTCTTAAATAGTACTTAAGAGCTCTTACTGGGCAAAGTACTCTCTCTAGTTCGTTACCAACCAAGTTGGACAGGCTTGGGATCTCGAACGACTTGGGCCAAGGACGAGAAGGAAGCTCGTTTTTAGCTAAAAAACCAAGCTGCAAGGAACATGTAGCCGTTTCAGATGTAAAACCTATGTTCCTGCTGAAGGCGTGAATCTCACTGACTCTTTTAGCTGTTGCCAGGCAAACGAGGAAAAGAGTCTTTAATGTGAGATCCTTAAAAGAGGCTGATTGAAGCGGTTCGAACCTTGCTGACATCAGGAACCTTAAAACCACGTCTAGGTTCCAGCCTGGTGTGGCTAACCGACGCTCCTTTGAGGTCTCAAAAGACTTAAGGAGGTCCTGTAGATCTTTGTTGGTGGAAAGATCTAAGCCTCTGTGGCGGAAGACTGCTGCCATCATGCTTCTGTAACCTTTGATCGTAGGAGCTGATAGGGATCTTACATTCCTTAGATGTAAAAGGAAGTCAGCTATCTGCGTTACAGAGGTACTGGTTGAGGAAACTGCATTCGCCTTGCACCAGCTTCGGAAGACTTCCCATTTTGACTGGTAGACCTTGAGAGTGGATGTCCTCCTTGCTCTGGCAATCGCTCTGGCTGCCTCCTTCGAAAAGCCTCTAGCTCTTGAGAGTCTTTCGATAGTCTGAAGGCAGTCAGACGAAGAGCGTGGAGGCTTGGGTGTACCTTCTTTACGTGCGGCTGACGCAGAAGGTCCACTCTTAGAGGAAGAGTCCTGGGAACGTCCACTAGCCATTGCAGTACCTCGGTGAACCATTCTCTCGCGGGCCAGAGGGGAGCAACCAACGTCAACCGTGTCCCTTCGTGAGAGGCGAACTTCTGCAGTACCTTGTTGACAATCTTGAACGGAGGGAACGCATACAGGTCTAGATGGGACCAATCCAGAAGAAAGGCATCTACGTGAAATGCTGCTGGGTCCGGAATCGGTGAACAATAAATCGGGAGCCTCTTGGTCATCGAGGTAGCGAATAGATCTATGGTGGGCTGACCCCACAGGGCCCATAGTCTGCTGCAAACATTCTTGTGAAGGGTCCACTCTGTGGGGATGACCTGACCCTTCCGGCTGAGGCGATCTACCATGACATTCATGTCGCCTTGAATGAACCTCGTTACCAGCGAGATCTTTCGATCTCTTGACCAAGTGAGGAGGTCCCTTGCGATCTCGAACAACTTCCTCGAATGAGTCCCTCCTTGCTTGGAGATGTACGCCAAGGCTGTAGTGTTGTCGGAGTTCACCTCCACCACCTTGCCTAGAAGGAGGGACGAAGTTTCTCAAGGCCAGATGAACTGCCAATAGCTCCTTGCAGTTGATGTGAAGTGTTCTTTGCTCCTGATTCCACGTGCCCGAGCATTCCCGTCCGTCCAGTGTCGCACCCCAGCCCGTGTCCGATGCGTCCGAGAAGAGAAGTTGGTCGGGGGTCTGAACAGCCAATGGTAGACCTTCCTTGAGAAGAATGCTGTTCTTCCACCACGTCAGTGCAGACCTCATCTCTTCGGATATTGGAACTGAGACCGCTTCTAGCGTCATGTCCTTTCTCCAGTGAGCAGCTAGATGATACTGAAGGGGGCGGAGGTGGAGTCTCCCTAACTCGATGAACTGGGCCAGCGATGAAAGTGTCCCTGTTAGGCTCATCCACTGCCTGACTGAACATCGGTTCCTTCTCAGCATGCTCTGGATGCATTCTTGGGCTTGACTGATCCTGGGGGCCGATGGAAAAGCCCGAAAAGCTCGACTCTGAATCTCCATACCTAGATAGACAATGGTTTGGGATGGGACGAGTTGGGACTTCTCTATATTGACCAGGAGACCCAATTCCTTGGTCAGATCCATAGTCCATCTGAGATTCTCCAGACAGCGACGACTTGACGGAGCTCTTAAAAGCCAGTCGTCCAAATAGAGGGAGGCTCTGATGTCTGCCAAGTGAAGGAATTTGGCAATATTCCTCATCAGTTTGGTAAACACAAGAGGAGCCGTGCTTAGGCCAAAGCACAGGGCTTGGAACTGGTACACGACCTTTCCAAAGACGAACCTTAGGAAAGGTTGGGAGTCTGGATGGACGGGGACATGAAAGTACGCGTCTTTTAGGTCCAACGAGACCATCCAGTCTCCCTTCCTGACCGATGCTAGCACCGACTTCGTCGTCTCCATTGTGAACGTCTGCTTGGTGACAAAAGCATTGAGAGCACTGACGTCCAGCACCGGTCTCCAGCCTCCTGTCTTCTTCGCTACCAGGAAGAGACGGTTGTAGAAGCCCGGGGATTGATGGTCCCGGACTATGACTACCGCTCCCTTTTGTAGCAAGAGAGACACCTCTTGCTGCAAGGCTAGCCTCTTGTCCTCCTCCTTGTAGTTGGGAGAGAGGTTGATGGGAGTAGTTGCTAGAGGGGGATTGCGCCAGAACGGAATCCTGTACCCCTCTCTTAGCAACTTCACAGACTGAGCGTCTGCACCTCTGCTCTCCCAAGCCTGCCAGTAGTTCTTGAGCCTGGCTCCCACTGCTGTCTGGAGAGGAAGGCAGTCAGATTCTGCCTTTTGAGGACTTGGAACCCTTCTTCTTTTTGCCACGATGACTGTCGGCACGGGTACCTCCTCTGCTGGAGGTTCTGCCACGAAAGGGCGGGATGAACCTAGATGCTGGTGTGTCCATCCTAGGTCTAGGCACGGAAGGTAAAGAGACTTTACGTGCGGAAGAAGCCACCAGGTCATGGGTATCCTTCTGGATCAACGAGGCAGCAATCCCCTTGATCAGCTCTTCCGGAAAGAGACACTTGGAAAGCGGAGCAAACATCAACTCCGACTTCTGGCATGGTGTGATCCCCGCAGACAATAAGGAGCAAAGATGATCTCTCTTCTTAAGCACTCCAGACACATACGAAGCCGCAAGCTCACCAGACCCATCCCGAATGGCTTTGTCCATGCTAGACATGATAAGCATGGCAGAGTCCTTATCCGAAGGGGAAGTCTTTCTGCTTAAGGCTCCCAAACACCAGTCGAGGAAGTTGAAGATCTCAAAAGCACGAAAAACTCCCTTCAACAGATGGTCCATGTCAGAAAAGGACCAGCAAATCTTAGATCGTCTCATAGCCAGCCTGCGGGGAGAGTCAACCAGACTTGAGAAGTCGCCCTGGGCAGAGGCAGGAACTCCCAAGCCTGGTTCCTCTCCCGTGGCATACCAGACGCTAGATTTGGAAGCAAGCTTGGTAGGCGGAAAGATGAAAGCAGTCTTCCCCAGTTGCTTCTTGGACTGCAACCACTCTCCCAGTACCCTCAAAGCTCTCTTGGATGAGCGCGCGAGTACGAGTTTCGTGAAGGCAGGAGCTGCTGACTGCATGCCTAAAGCGAACTCGGAGGGAGGTGAGCGCGGGGTTGCAGACACAAACTGTTCCGGATACAGTTCCCTAAACAGTGCAAGGACTTTCCTAAAGTCTAAGGAGGGAGGCGTAGACTTGGGTTCTTCAATGTCGGAGTGCGGATCGTCCAAATGCGCAGCTTCGTCGTCATCAGATACTCCATCATCCGAATGCTGAGGAGGAAGTGGCAAAGGTGGAGCAGAAAGCTGAACGGCTGAATCCGGCAGCACGGGTGCATGCGTAGCTGCTCCGGATCCAACATCATGCCGCTGCTGGTCAGTCTACGAGCTGGCAACAACAAAAGCGGAGTGCTGGTGCGTGGGAGGGACTGCCGTGGGTTGCGGAGCATGCCGCATTGCGTCAAAACACGGCAGCTTGACAGCACCTTCCCACTGCTGATGCGGTAGCTCACGCATGTCAACGGAGGGTGCAGCATGAACATGCGTCTGGCAGGGTCGACTGCGCATCGGCGGTGGAGCTCTCACAGGTGGAGTGTGGGAGCAGGCAGCCGCAGTATCTGCTGAGCGCACAACCGTGGCAGGTTGTAGGTTAACAGGTGCAGTGTCAACCTTCTCAGCACGATACTCCTGCATGAAGGAAGCAAGCTGAGACTGCATAGTCTGCAGCATGGACCACTTAGGGTCTACCGTGGTTGGTGCGGCAACAGACGGAGTGATTGCCTGCTGCAGAACCACTCTACCTCTCTTGGGAGGTGTGCAGTCTTCGGAAGACTGCGGCGAGTCCGAACTGACCCAGTGGCTACACCTGGGCCGTTGGACTCGCTCGGAAGGGACCTTACGCTTGAGAGGTCGTGAGACCTTGGTCCAACGTTTCTTCCTAGAAACTTCTTCCACAGACGAGGAATGAGGGGGCTCACTCGTCTGTTTGTGGATGGGACGATCTCTGACAGATACGTCCGCAACCACTGAGGGTACATCCGTACGCTGATCAAGGCCTGTCGAACCCTTTGGTCCTTCGACATTGCTTCTCCCCTGGGCTTGGGAGCTTGCAAGAGGTCCCGGACTGGGAGGACGACTGGCACGAACAGATGTACCCTCATGCGCAACACTGACACTGACACTTTTCACTTCACTTGCACTCACTACACTTCCCACTGCACTTTGCGCTTTCAACTCTTTGACATCGGCCAAAAGTTGATTCCGGTCATTAGCTAATGACTCCACTCTGTCACCAAGAGCCTGAATGGCACGCATCATGTCCGCCATGGAGGGTTGAGCACTAGTAGCAGGGTCGGGAGTCACCACTACAGGGGAAGGAAAAGGTTGAGGGGCATGGGGAGAGGAAAAATCAAACGAGCGAGAAGAACTCCTCCTGATCCTATCCTTCTCTAGCCTACGTGCATTCTTTAGGAATTCGTTAAAATCGAATTCCGAAAGCCCAGCGCATTCCTCACATCGATCTTCCAATTGACAGGATTTACCCCTACAATTGGAACAAACGGTGTGAGGATCTATGGAGGCCTTCGGAAGACGCCTAGAACAAGCCCTAACGCTACACTGCCTGTACTTAGGGACTTGAGAATGGTCAGACATCTTGAATTCTTGAATTAGCCAAGGGGGAAATCCAAAATCTAGCAAAGTTCATTAACAATTAATCCAAATCTAATCAAAAAGCTTGATAAGCTAATGATAATAGTTCCTGAATAGCGAAAGCTAAAATCTAGAGCGAATACATCACCAAAATCGTGAAAAACAACTCCAGAAACAACAGCGTATCCAAGTAGGTCTTGCCGGTGGCACGACAGAGGAAAAATTGAGTTCTTGTTGACAAGTACCTGAGTACCTACTCGACAGATGGCGCTGTTGTGTACACCCCCACCTGTATAGCGATCGCTGGCGTATCCCGACCTTAGATTTTTCTGTCGGGCAACAGAGTTGACAGCTACATGATCATCGGGTAAGATTAATATTGAAAATTTAAGTGTTCAGAGCTTAGCCGATCACCGGAGGCGCCATGGGCGCTGTCGTTCATGACGTAAAGCCGTTGTCAAGGCAATAGAGGCAGGCAAACCTTGTCCTACACTGGATGAGTGTAGACCTTTGTCGTTAGCCCTACCCATGGAGGATAAGGATTGGAAGGAAGTCCACCTTACCTTCTCGGTTGGGAAGTTGGAGGCAGATATCGCTGGACGTCAGTTCAACGAAAATCTCCCAAAGTTGTCAGACTGTCTCTTGCGTAGGGAGCAAGAAACGAAAGAAAGACTAGTGGCATCTCTATCCCTACAGAATTGTTTGGAGATGTCCGCAGGCTTAAAGAGCACCCTGGATATGAACATGGTCATGGCCAAGATGCACATGGCTACCTTGGTAAAGGACCTGTACAGCATGTAGAGAGTTCGTGTTTGCTTCAGCAGCAGTAAAACACGAACCCAGGAAGATGATAGCCTCCAATATCTGGGGTAAAGACCTCTTCCCAAATGAAGTGGTCAAGGAGGTAGTTGACAAAGCCACCACGGAGAATAGAAACCTTCTCCAGAAGTGGGGCATGTCATTTAAAAGGAAGTCTTCTCAAAATGAGGGTCCCCAGCCTAAGAAGACGACTAAGAGACCTAAATTACCCTCTCAGCCTGCCAAACAACAACATCCCACAGTCACCATGACCGCGGTGCCCCAAGTGGTTGCTCAACCGCAAACCACTAACCAGATGGTACCTCAGCAGCTGGTTGCCTAGTCCCCAGCATTTAACCCTACGTTAGAGAAGCAGACCACTACCTTTCGTCCCAAAGGTAGAGGCTCTAGCCCTCAAAACACCCCTCACGAGGTAAGGGGTGTAAGGGAGGACGCGGTCAGGGAGGTAAATCCTCCGGAAAACAGAAGCAATGAGATGCTTCAGGTAGGAGGGAGGCTCCAACAATTTCAGGATCGTTGGACATTCGATCCTTGGGTCAACAGCCTAATCAAGAACGGACTTGGATGGAGCTGGAGCGAGGCTCCACCATCATCTAATCAATTCTTCCAATACTCCACCCCCTTACTGGAAGAATATAGCCTAGAACTATTGAGCTAACGGGTAATAAGGAGGGCAAAGTCCATCAAATTCCAGGGAAGGCTGTTTTGTGATATGAGAAAATTAGGAAACAGGTTGCTATAAAATGAGCGAGTTGGTAAATAAACTTAGGCTATTCATGGTGATGAAAGATCGCACACCAGACATAAGCTAGCTATATAGCCTAATTGGAACAATAGACTTTTTGATACTTTAGACTGTCAAGAGTATTAACATAAGACACACAGTTTTTACTTAACACAAATATAAAACTCATCTTTGATATTTCAACTTAAGAATCATGTTTATATCCATAAATCATAAGATTAATATTTAGTCTTGACACACACAACACAAAACTACCAAAATGAAAATGGGATGCAACTGCTAACTAATACTCTAAGCAAATACGAAATGTAAAATTTAAGCAATGTAATGATTGAATCAAGAATGTGATGGTTTAATCAAATAAATATGGGTTCCGCTTACAGTCCAACCGACCCAGTATAGATACTCACCAGAACATCACCCAGGCAAGCCCAACCCCACTGTGATGCCCAACCACAGCAGTGGCCTCCCTAGTAAACAGCTTAACTCACGGTCCGAGATTGGGATTGATCTACTAGTTCCAGGCTCCTCGCTGGTCTGTCCACAACACTAGAAGAAGCGTAGTACAGTAGATGCAAAGCGCTGCAATCTGCAAAAAAATCATTATCATTAGTTACCTCCTCCACAGACAGCACATCTTGCATACTTTCACTTCTAATTTCAAGGGCCTTTCTAATATACTAGGCTACACCTTTAGTTGGTGTTTATAAATTCACCATTTCTATGTCATTGTTTTTAAATATTCTTAACTCATTACAACAAAACGTATGCTCCGTAGTATCCTCTGCCTCCACACACATCACGCAAAACCTATCCTTATCATTCCTGTTTCTATAATTTTCTTATAATTCTATCATATTATTATTATTATTATTTTTGCTAAGCTACAACCCTAGTTGGGAAAGCATAACTATTACTGCCTCATTAATGTTAAGCTCTCCTATGTAATTTCTTCTGCCATTATTATTCACAAACCTCAGTTTGGTCATCTCTGCTTTCTTTTCTTATATTTTTCTTATAGTAGGTAGTAGGTTGCCTACACATACACGGAATAATCTGACCTACTCTTTACAGATTCTCATCTGTCCTCATAAACCTGACAACATTGAGATTACCAAATAATAATTCTTCACTCAAGGGGTTAACTACTGCAATGTAGTCACTTTCCTCTTGGTAAGGGTAGAAGAGACTTTTAGCTATGGTAAGCAGCTCTTTTTGGAGAAAGACACTCCAAACTCTAACCAACCCTTGTTCTCTAGTCTTGGGTAGTGCCATGGCCTCTGTACAATAGTCTTCCACTATCTTGGATTAGAGTTCTCTTCCTTGAGGGTACGCTCAGGCACACTTTTCTATCTTATTTCTCTTCCTCTTATTTCATTAATTTTTTCATAGTTTATAGAGGAAATATTTATTCTTATGTTGTTACTATTTTAAAAATATTTGATTTTCCCTGTTTCGTTTCCTCACTAGGTTATTTGCCCTGTTGGGGCCCCTGGGATTATAGCATCCTGCTTTTCCAACGTGAGAATACAAATAAACCTTCTAAACACAAGGTACAGAAAATTTAACCTAAACAAAATAAGACATGATTTACCAGTAATTCTCTAAACACGCTGCAAATAATTTAACCCAAACAAAACAAAGACAAATTTTTCAAACACACACACACACACATATACACACGCTTTTATATATATATATATATATATATATATATATATATATATATATATATATATATATATATATATATATATATATAAACACAATTATGTACCTTACCCAACAGGAGGTTGGCCAAACTTGCACCAAATTCCGCCAGTAAGAAAGTAGGGGGCCGGACACAGTAGACAATACACTATACTCGCAAGTGATATAAATTGCCTTCACTCGGCTTACCACACAAACACACACGCTAAGACTACGACCTACTGACTAATGTAACTGTTAAACTGTAGTACGTACTCACAAATTTAACCACAGAATGCCAGAACAGTTGAACCAGGTAGTAAATTGTGCAAGACTGTCGAGACAATTGGCTAACAACACAATACCGAACCACATAATTATACACCGTCTCTTTTAAAATGTACTATCATTATAATTATTATTACTTGCTAAGCTACAAACCTAGTTGGAAAAGCAGAATGCTAAAAGCCCGAGGGCACCAACAGGGAAAATACCCCAGTGAGGAAAGGAAACAAGGAAATACGAGAAGTAATTAACAATCAAAATAAAATACTTTAAGAACAATAACAACATTAAAGTAAATCTTTCATATATAAACTACAAAAACTTAATAAAAACAAGAGGGAGAGGAATAAGATAGAAGAAAAGTAACAACATTAAAGTAAATCTTTCATATATAAACTATAAAAACTTGAAAAAACAAGACGAAGAGGAATAAGATAGAATAGTGTGCCCGAATGTACCCTCTAGCAAGAGAACTCTACAGTATTCTAAAATCAAGCATTTATATTCCTCTTGTGTTTCTTCAGTAGCAGCAAATATGATCTATTTCAGTGTGCAAACGATTACGCAATTTCCCAGAAATTTAGACAACTTCAGATTCCAAGGGAAAAAAATAATTAAGAGAAACTATTTTGATGAGTTACTTTTCATGAATTAAACTGACCAGTTTAAATATTCTAATATTTAAAAGAGTGAATTAAAATTCATTATATATATGGTCATCATCTTTTCCTAGGCCTATTGACCCTAACGGACCCGGTTACATTTCGCCAGCCGTCTCTATCTTGAGCTTTTAAATCAATACTTCTCCATTCATCATCTACTTCATACATCACATGCTGTAAAATTGAAGTTTCCAATTAATTGTATCAAACATGGTCTACTGATATTGTTTGCAGCTTAGACAGTCATAATTACGAACAAACAATAGTTATAGTGAAATCTTGGAAACTATTTGTGACTGTTCGATGGAAATTCTAGGCTGGATATTCAGGTTAAGGAATGGAAATGTTTATAGGCCTAATAAATACGGAGTATTGAATTTCAGGGTGAAAAGTCTTTTATCTTTAAAGCACATCTCAGTGACACAGTGTTCAGACTAAACTTCCGACCACTGAAAGGTCGACTTGATATTGTTCTTGTAAATAATATGTTTTAATCGTTTAAGACTTCTTGCAAAACACCAGAGAACCCGCTGCTTCCTAATAAGCTATTGCTGAGCCATAATTGAAAACAAGGTTCCTAACAGCTATACTCTCATTGCAAAGCATCGACTCTAGAAGAGTTTAGCAATTCAAGTAACTGTCTGCTTCTTTCGACCTCATTATCCCCATTGTATAACAGGTTCGGCCTCTCGAGTCTACTCTTCGAATCTATTTGATTTTCCTCTTTTGTACAGTACATTAAAACAAAAACTATTTTTTTGAAATCATATTTAAATAGGAATAGTGTTATCCAGTTTTGTCCTTTAAAAATTAATAAAGAGATTCATATTGTGTTGACTCGAAAATTAAGTAAAGGGAAAATGTGCTTTATCCACCGAGGGATCTGACAGTACCCAATAACTTTCGCAATAGTATCAATGGGTGCCTACAATTGGCCATCAAAATACTGATCTATTTGCTAAAAGAATATTCAAAATTCATAAATAGCAATAATGATGATTATTATGAAAGGCAACTAAATTCTTAATTATCAAACTTTATAAAAAAATTATGAATTTATCAACAAATCTATAAACTTTGCATAAAATGTTTGAGTCTTCTTAAATAGAGAATATTTTCCGACAAGTAATGGCAGTGATGTCTGTATCGTCCTGGATAACCTAAAGTAAAGAGACTCGGGTTTTCCGAGAGTCCTGGGTCGGGTCAAGCCCTAAGAAATCGACCCAGTTGAGGATCCTTCCTCTTGGGTGTCTTCCGATTCAGGACTACCTCTCGGTTTGGGGTTCCGAGACAGGCAGGATAGAAAGAGAGTATCCTGCCACTGACGTCCTCCGGTTATCCAGCAAAACAGCAACAGGCTTTCTTTGGTCTGGTGTTGAATTCTCCTCTTCCTTCTCTCTCTCATTAGTAACCCTTTCTTATCCTTTTCCTTCTTCTCTTCCTCTACTAATAAAGAGCACGAGGTGGGGGGGGGGGGATTCCCATCTGCAGTATGCAGCCAGACTGTTGCTATTTATTTATTATTGCATTGGACAGCATTGAACATAACTTGTCACTTAGTAATAAATCTTATATTTCACTTTGTAAACATGTGTATGGATGCACAAAGTTGCTCAACTGTTAAGAAAAATTTTATTATTGAAAAAATATTATAGTTAAAACAATTGTGCTACAATAATATTTCAGAAAAAAAGCAATACATTAATGAAACACGAATCCCTCTGAACACCTTGATTCCGTGAGACTATTCCTGGAACTGTGTCTGTAGATAGTCGGAGTGGGAAAGAGGGCTTCAAGAGGGAAAATAATCTAAGCTTAGTCCTGTTGTCTAATAATAATAACCATCTATGCATTTGGGTTATCAATTCAAAGTTATTACTTGATTTTGCTTATGTCGTTTTGTGTATGAAACAAAAGGTAGTTAGGGTCGTGGTTTCGAAACTTGCAATAAAATATTTCAAGCCAAAGCTTAGGTAACAGTCAACGCTGCCTATATAGGTCTAATCTCTTGAGGAGTTTATTAAGGGAGGAGTAATAATGATAAATGAATAAGTAAATAAGCCTAGTTGTG
>NC_090735.1:132378229-132380729 GCF_036898095.1 Palaemon carinicauda | reverse complement strand
TAATGCTAGAGGTGTGGGAGCTAAAAAGAGGTCAAAGAACTTCTAATGCAAGGGGTGGCGGAGCTAAAAAGAGGTCAAAGAACTTCTAATGCAAGGGGTGGCGGAGCTAAAAAGAGGTCAAAGAACTTCTAATGCAAGGGGTGGCGGAGCTAAAAAGAGGTCAAAGAACTTCTAATGCAAGGGGTGGGGGAGCTAAAAAGAGGTCAAAGAACTTCTAATGCAAGGGGTGGGGGAGCTAAAAAGAGGTCAAAGAACTTCTAATGCAAGGGGTGGGGGAGCTAAAAAGAGGTCAAAGAACTTCTAATGCAAGGGGTGGGGGAGCTAAAAAGAGGTCAAAGAACTTCTAATGCAAGGGGTGGGGGAGCTAAAAAGAGGTCAAAGAACTTCTAGTGCAAGGGGTAGGGGAGCTAAAAAGAGGTCAAAGAACTTCTAATGCAAGGGGTGGCGGAGCTAAAAAGAGGTCAAAGAACTTCTAATGCAAGGGGTGGCGGAGCTAAAAAGAGGTCAAAGAACTTCTAATGCAAGGGGTGGCGGAGCTAAAAAGAGGTCAAAGAACTTCTAATGCAAGGGGTGGGGGAGCTAAAAAGAGGTCAAAGAACTTCTAATGCAAGGGGTGGCGGAGCTAAAAAGAGGTCAAAGAACTTCTAGTGCAAGGGGTAGGGGAGCTAAAAAGAGGTCAAAGAACTTCTAATGCAAGGGGCGGGGGAGCTAAAAAGAGGTCAAAGAACTTCTAATGCAAGGGGTGGGGGAGCTAAAAAGAGGTCAAAGAACTTCTAATGCAAGGGGTGGCGGAGCTAAAAAGAGGTCAAAGAACTTCTAGTGCAAGGGGTAGGGGAGCTAAAAAGAGGTCAAAGAACTTCTAATGCAAGGGGCGGGGGAGCTAAAAAGAGGTCAAAGAACTTCTAATGCAAGGGGTGGGGGAGCTAAAAAGAGGTCAAAGAACTTCTAGTGCAAGGGGTAGGGGAGCTAAAAAGAGGTCAAAGAACTTCTAATGCAAGGGGTGGCGGAGCTAAAAAGAGGTCAAAGAACTTCTAATGCAAGGGGTGGCGGAGCTAAAAAGAGGTCAAAGAACTTCTAATGCAAGGGGTGGCGGAGCTAAAAAGAGGTCAAAGAACTTCTAATGCAAGGGGTGGGGGAGCTAAAAAGAGGTCAAAGAACTTCTAATGCAAGGGGTGGCGGAGCTAAAAAGAGGTCAAAGAACTTCTAATGCAAGGGGTGGGGGAGCTAAAAAGAGGTCAAAGAACTTCTAATGCAAGGGGTGGCGGAGCTAAAAAGAGGTCAAAGAACTTCTAATGCAAGGGGTGGGGGAGCTAAAAAGAGGTCAAAGAACTTCTAATGCAAGGGGTGGCGGAGCTAAAAAGAGGTCAAAGAACTTCTAATGCAAGGGGTGGGGGAGCTAAAAAGAGGTCAAAGAACTTCTAATGCAAGGGGTGGCGGAGCTAAAAAGAGGTCAAAGAACTTCTAATGCAAGGGGTGGGGGAGCTAAAAAGAGGTCAAAGAACTTCTAATGCAAGGGGTGGCGGAGCTAAAAAGAGGTCAAAGAACTTCTAATGCAAGGGGTGGGGGAGCTAAAAAGAGGTCAAAGAACTTCTAATGCAAGGGGTGGCGGAGCTAAAAAGAGGTCAAAGAACTTCTAATGCAAGGGGTGGGGGAGCTAAAAAGAGGTCAAAGAACTTCTAATGCAAGGGGTGGCGGAGCTAAAAAGAGGTCAAAGAACTTCTAATGCAAGGGGCGGGGGAGCTAAAAAGAGGTCAAAGAACTTCTAATGCAAGGGGTGGCGGAGCTAAAAAGAGGTCAAAGAACTTCTAATGCAAGGGGCGGGGGAGCTAAAAAGAGGTCAAAGAACTTCTAATGCAAGGGGTGTGGGAGCTAAAAAGAGGTCAAAGAACTTCTAATGCAAGGGGTGTGGGAGCTAAAAAGAGGTCAAAGAACTTCTAATGCAAGGGGCGTGGGAGCTAAAAAGAGGTCAACGAACTTCTAATGCAAGGGGTGTGGGAGCTAAAAAGAGGTCAAAGAACTTCTAATGCAAGGGGCGTGGGAGCTAAAAAGAGGTCAAAGAACTTCTAATGCAAGGGGTGTGGGAGCTAAAAAGAGGTCAAAGAACTTCTAATGCAAGGGGTGTGGGAGCTAAAAAGAGGTCAAAGAACTTCTAATGCAAGGGGCGGGGGAGCTAAAAAGAGGTCAAAGAACTTCTAATGCAAGGGGTGGCGGAGCTAAAAAGAGGTCAAAGAACTTCTAATGCAAAAAAGAGGTCTAAGAACTTCTAATGCACGGGGCGTGGGAGCTAAAAATAGGTCAAAGAACTTCTAATGCAAGGGGTGGGGGATAGATGTCACCAGCGAGGCTATGGGGAAGGCGCGGCGGCGTCTGTGTTCTTTCTGATGCGTAAACTTAATTAAATACAAGTAAAAACAGGGCATTAAATACGTCTTATAAATACTAAACTCTTTCTTATCTTGACAACACAAATGAAATCTTACAAGTTCCAACATGTAACTAA
>NC_090735.1:132368229-132373229 GCF_036898095.1 Palaemon carinicauda | reverse complement strand
AACACTTCGTTTTAAATCCTATAGACTCATTACTCAAAGTTTTAAATCCTATAGACTCATTACTCAAAGTTTTAAATCCTATACACTCATCAATTATTTTTAAATCCTATACACTTAACACTTCGTTTTAAATCCTATAGACTCATTACTCAAAGTTTTAAATCCTATAGACTCATTACTCAAAGTTTTAAATCCTATAGACTCATTACTCAAAGTTTTAAATCCTATACACTCATCAATTATTTTTAAATCCTATACACTCAACACTTCGTTTTAAATCCTATACACTTATCACTCAAAGTTTTAAATCCTATAAACTAATCACTTCGTTTTAAATCCCATACACTCATCACTCAAAGTTTTAAATCCTATACACTCATTCAAGGTCTATATATCTGGACCGTGCACCCATCCCTCAAAATTTTAAATCCTATACACTCATCACTCAAAGTTTTAAATCCTATACACTCATCACTCAAAGTTTTAAATCCTATAAACTCATCACTTAGTTTTAAATCATATACACTCATCACTCAAAATTCTAAATCCTATACACTCATCCCTTAAAGTTTTAAATCCTATACACTCATCACTCAAAGTTTTAAATCCTATACACTCATCACTCAGTTTTAAATTCTATACACTCATCACTCAAAGATTTAAATCCTATACACTCTTTACTCAAAGTTTTAAATCCTATACACTCATCAATTATTTTTAAATCCTATACACTTATTACTCAAAGTTTTAAATTCTATACACTCATCACTCAAATTCCGTGTGAAAACAGAAGGCCGAGACAGACCAACAACAGCCATTCTATAACCCCACTGCTGCAATTAACTCGAATTCCTTCCTGCTGGTACACGTTCCTCCTCCCACAGGATCGTTAGCATTCGCTCGTTCCCAATCACGTCGCTTGATTGTGTGTATGAGGGCATTTAATCACCTCATTTGCTATTTTTGAGACGCGAATAAATTGCAAATTAGTATCTTGTGGAAGCCGTCGCCATGTATTCATTTGGGGGGACTAGTGTCCTTGTTGAGAAGATCTCGTCTAGTTCCTTATTCAACGAATGCATTGTCTATTTTCATCAATTTTATTCCACATAATAATTCAGGCGGGGGAGTGGTACTTCATCTTGTTGTGGCCTGATTGGTAACGTTTCTGCCTGGTGATCGCCAGACGGGAGTTCAAGTCCCGCTCAGATTCGTTAGTGCCATTAGTGTCTGCAACCTTACCATCCTTGTGAGCTAATGATGGGGGGTTTGGGGGAGTCTATAGGTCTATCTGCTGAGTCATCAGCAGCCATTGCCTGGCCTGCCCTAGTCCTAGATTGGGTGGAGAGGGGGCTTGGCCGCTGATCATATGATATATGGTCAGTCTCTAGGGCATTGAACTGCTTGCTTGGGCAATGTCACTGTCCCTTGCCTCTGCCATTCATGAGCGGCCTTTAAACCTTTAAACCGTTATCCCTACATTAAGGGGTTGGTTGCTTGATGCGTCCTCTCCAATGTCTTCTATCTAAGGCATCATCTTCCAACAAACCCCTTCTCTCCATATTATCCTTCACCTTATCTCACCATCTAATACTCTGCATTACTTGATATTAACCGTTCATTAAACTAGTTTTATCTTCATAAACCTTATGTATCATCGAAGCTCCTTTCCTCTGGCCAATGTGAGCTTCCCTTGGCGTGGAGGACTAAATCACGTAACTTGCGATTAGTAAATTTATCGAATGTACAGATAAGATTTCTCATAAATCTGATCATCCTTTACATTCAGATCTTCCCGGACAGTTCCATCCTTTTCGTAATAGTAGGCATGCAGTTAATTCTAATATCAGGCCTCCATCATGAGGCTTAATACTACACAGTATTCTAGAAGTTTTATTCCAGCTGTGACCCAGTTGTGGAATGATCTTCCTAATCGTGTAGTTGAATCGATAGAACTTCAAAAGTTCAAACTTAGAGCAATGTTTGTATGTTGAAGAGGTTGACGTGAGCCTTTTTATAGTTTATATATGAAATATCTGTTTTGATGTTGTTACTGTTTTTAAAATATTTTATATATTGTTAATTATTTCTCATATCGTTTATTTATTTCCTTATTTCCTTTCCAGACTGGGCTGTTTTTCCTTATTGGAGCCCTTGGGCTTATAGCAACTTGCTCTTCCAGCTAGGGTTGTAGATAATAATAATAATAATAATAATAATAATAATGGTGATAAGATTGTTTACTTAGTGCTCCGATGATGTAAATTTGATAATAAACGAGGAATATGCTGTGTGCAATACTGAATGCTCTTGGAATGCATACGATAAAATGACTGTGAAGGTCCTGTAGAGAGTAGCGTTCCCCAGCAGTATAGGACCAGTAAAGCAGCAATTAAAATAAAACTAAGTAAGTAAAACTAGGCGCAATGAAACATCAGCCACAGTAATTTCAGCACAATGACTAATTACACAGGACCAGGTACGCAATTCCATATATAATATGAGCACACGGATTTATTCATGTAGCCAGTTATCTTTTATCTTTATGTAGCCCTTCGTATAGTACGAGCAAGTGGATGATGTAAAAAAAACCCTTGATACCGCAATGAATTTCGTGCTAAATTAACTTGTAATTGAAATTTCACTAAATTAACTCTCAGCAAGCCACTGTCACCAATGTTGCCACAAATGGAAATTTATCCCTAGATTTGGGAATTTATTCCTAGATTTGGGGATATTTGGTGTCTGATGGGGATATTCTGTACAAATTTCTATGAAGAAACAAAAATGAATAAAACTTTATATTGTTGAAATTCGTTTACTTGCACTTGTGAGAAGTAGACCTATAGTGAATAATTTCTACATGATCAGAAGGAAATTTACATGTGGTAATGGGAAATTTTGTGTTGTTTGGGGATTTTTCATTGAGATTTGGGGATATTTAGACTACCCCATCTGGTAACACTGACTGTCACTTGCACTGAACTAGGACTGTTGGAGCCCATAGCACAGTGAGGAAAGGAAACCAGGTAAATGAACTACGAGAGAAGTAATGAACAAACTAAATATTTCAAGAACAGCAACCAAATTAGATTAGATAATTCACATTGAGGCTTTTGCAGGATCTGCATAAATGCCAGCCATCTTTCTATAGTCAATTCTTTTTAGTGAGGCAGATTTGTATCGACTCAACAGAGTGCCCTTTTAGCTCGGAAAAGTTTCCTGATCGCTGATTGGTTGGACAAGATAATTCTGACCAATCAGATAGCCGGAAACTTTTTCCGAGCTAAAGGGCACCGCTGCGAGTCTGCAAATGCGCCTCATTAAAAAAAAAAAAAAAAAAAAAAAAAAAATTGAGTATAATTATTGTAGGTTTTAAGTCTTAAAGACATTCAAAATGAACTGGAAATTGAAGTACCGTTTATAGTTTTTATCGATTCAGTCTTGACATTGTTAAATTGCTCGCAATTATTGCTTTTCGGAAAAACTGCCATGATTCATTACTAACTTTTCTTATCGTCAAAATTCTCCTTATTGAAAAAAAATCAATGAAAATATTTGAAGAGTAAAAAATATAAAACATTAACATATCGGGCTTTTTATTTTTGTTCTGAATACCTTGGAAGAAAATGAATTTCGCTTTATCGATTGCAAAATTAGATTGATCAAAATCTAATAATGAAATTGAACAAACAGATAGGCTTTGAGGCTTGCTCAAATATGCATGCCACTGAGGTCATCATAAAGTTACGAAGAATTGTCAAGAGACTGATAATTAAAAAGAAAGTTTTTTTTTTTTTTTTTTTTTTTTTTTTTTTAACAATTCTTCTAGAAATAAAAACATTATATTCTAAAGCCATTGGTGTTCCTGTTACTTAATTATGATAACTATAAAAGAATGGCCATCAAGATTTTATCATGACCCATATAAAAGGAAATTCAATTTATCATCAGCCCTCATCAAAGGATGGCCGCCAATCTAATTTTGGGAAGAAAAGCATTTCAATGATTTACGACACGATACTCCACATAGAATTGCTCTTAGTATTGCAAATGGTTAAATAATGCGAATGACTGAAGACTTTTTACTTCACAACAGCATTTGTATTTCACCAATATATTTGTATTTCACCAACATCTAGTCAGCGTATTCAGGAAAAAGATCCCATATCAAATCTAAAATTTACAGCCTCTTCTTTTGAAAGAACCTTTCAAAAAATATTCATAAGTCACAAATGAAACGAAAATACGGACACATCATGGAGACAAAATAAATAAATCCATTAAAAAAAAAAAAAAAAAATAAAATAAAATAAACGAAAATACGAAAACATCATAAAGACAAGATAAATAAATCCATTACAAAAAAAAAAAAATGAAACGAAAATACGAAAACATCATAAAGACAAGATAAATAAATCCATTACAAAAAAAAAAAAAAATGAAACGAAAATACGAAAACATCATAAAGACAAGATAAATAAATCCATTACAAAAAAAAAAGGAAAAAAAAAATAATTCATAGGTTAAAGATGAAACAAAAAAATACAAAAACGTCATAAAGACAAAATAAATAAATCCATAACAAAAACAAAAATAAAGGAGGAAAAGTAAGTCTTGGCAGGGTTAGTTTTGTATCCTTTACCTCCGTTCAGTGCTCTAATTTTCAAGGTAATTACCTCAGATTGAGTAAATTTGGTTGATTTAAGGAAATTTTTAAAGTAATAGTACTTTCAAGGTAATTTTAGATAATTTTTTATCAGGTATTCTTTTGATTATACAGTAACATTGTGTCTAAAATCTATCTTTCAGATTTTTCACAAAATGGAGATTTTGTTAATGTTATAATTGTTTTGCGTTTTATGAGTTTTTCTTAGTATTTAAGGTAATTTTTCAAAATTTGAGGTAATCTCTGAGGTAATCCTTGAACATTATAAGAGAGCCTTGCCTCAGTTCCAACAATTTCTTTTTTTTTTTTTTTTTTTTTTTTGGCCAACCAA
>NC_090735.1:132355729-132363229 GCF_036898095.1 Palaemon carinicauda | reverse complement strand
AGGTTGGAAAAACTTTATCATCACACTAATTAAAAAAAAATAATAATAATAAAATAAAATAAAAAAATAAAATAAAATAAAAAAAAAACCTGAAAAAATACCCGCCCAATAAGTTTACTGGCAGTAATGTATAAAATATTCACAAAGATCACATTAGGCTAAATAGACAGAAATCTCGACTTTAATCAACTAAGAGAGCAGGCAGACTTTAGAAGCAGGTATTCAACAACTGACATCTTCAGTTGGGCTCCACGGGACACTAGAAGAGTTGGAAGGCCCCGGCCTACATGGCTGAGGACAATGAAGAGCGAAGTAGATGATGATGAATGGGGAAGTATTGAATTAAAAGCTCAAGATAAAGACGACTGGCGAAATCTAACCGAGCCCCTTTGAATCAATAGGCGTAAGAGATGATTATGATGATGATCCAACAGCTGACCATATCCATGTAATGAATAAGACAACAAAAAAATTAACAGAGTATGACAAACCACTATGTTTGGCATTTTTAGACTATGTGAAAGCCTTTGATTCCGTCAAAACCTCAGAAGTAATGAAAGCCCTTTAAAAGCGAGGAATATATGAATCTCATGTTAGAATGGTTGAAGATATCTATATGGATAGTACAGCAATTCTAAAACGACATAGAGACAGTGAGAAAATTCCGATTGAGAAAGGAGTTAGACAGGGAGAGTCCACCTCTCCTAAATTATAAGAAATAGATAAGCCAATTAATGAGGAAAATTGCGAGAATAATATAGAAAAAATGGTTACATAAAGACTTAAGAAGGAAAAGAAAGATGATATTTGCAACGTCGACATTTTCGAAGTCTGTTGTTTCGTACATGTAATTAAACAACTGTATTGAACCTCGAACACAAGAAATAATTTTGCTATTTAACCCCACACTTGAAGGAACACTGCTTAAAATCCTGCATTTGGAACCAGTGAAGGGATACATTTGGTTTCTTTTGGCTCTATGCCAACTGTCACCACCAGGGGGGCGGGATTTTTCTCTTTTCTCGTATCCGAAGGAAACCCTACGAAGATTGCCAGAAGAGATAAAAAGAATAAAATTAAGAAAACTCTTCCAGGTCTTGAATAAAATATAAGAGTCGTATACTTGGGGGTAATTCAATTTATTTTCTTGATGTAAATACAATACTCTCTTCTTACAAAATACTCTCTTCTTCACTCGTCATATAGGTCGAGGAATTTTCGATTGCCTCATTACAATCGATCCAGCGTCTGGTATAAGGTAAATAATTTTCTTAACAACCTTATTACGACGTCCTAAGCCCATCATCTACACGTGTGTACCTAAAACAGTGGCCATAAAACCCTCCTCTATATGTGTTTTCATTTTCCTCCTCGCACAATGGACTTGTCCATAATTTCCGTTCGCCCTTTACAAAGTACGGCCTCAAAACACCGCAATTTCGGCTTTCCAGTAAATTCCAGTCTCGTCCTCAGCACTTGGACGATTCCCAGGGACTGGAAGGGCGAGGCTCGGGCTCGCTCTCCCTTAACTTCTCTCGCCGTTTTACTTTTGCTCTTTGCTTTTTTTTTATAAGTGATAACCTGCCTTTTTTATCCTTCGTCTATTTTTCTTTGTCTCTGCTTTCATTTCCCGTAAAACAAAGGGGGACGAAACGGGGGACTGTAGGTTGCAGCGCAAATGAAATCCCATTTTTTTCTTTATTGCTGAAGCATGGGTACGCATTTCGAACTCTTCCTTTTCTCGAACTCAATACTCCAAAAAGCATTCGAACCTCAGGTCATAAAGTCTGAAAGCGGAATTTGATTGATACGAGTTTGTATAACTTTGAAGCCTCCCGGGTTTATGCTTTGAGCCGAGAGAGAGAGAGACCCTGATTGTTATAGACCTACTTGATTCAAAGACAACAAAAGGGAATTGGAATTTCATAGAAAAGTCTGCAGGACGTTACTACTTCTTAACTCATTTCAGATATTCCTGTTGGTAATTGGAGGGTTCTCTGACAGTGTTACCAGATCGGTTTGTCTAGATATCCCCAAAACTCATGATAAAAAAATCCCCAAAAGAACTCCAAAATCCCCAAATGATCCCCAAAATCCCCAAAAGAACCCCAAAATCCCCAACAAGAACCCAAAAAATTCCTATTTCCACAAATATATTTCCTTCTGATCCTGTAACTTTACTAATATGAAAATTACTCACTATACTTTATCTAAGTGCAAGCAAACTAATTGTAACAATATAAAGGTTTACTCATCTTTGTTTTTTTCTTCATGGAAATTTGTACAGAATATCCCCATCAGACATCGAAAATCCCCAGATCTAGGGATAAATCCCCATATCTAGCAACACTGATACTGGCCGTTATTACTAAGACAGAAAGTGAAATGGTGGATGCAGCCATGGATGAATTACAGTAGTAGCTTTGTTATGCAAGTCTTCTTACTGCACTGCAATTGTTCAGTGGCCACTTTCCTCTTTGTAAGGGCAGAAGAGACTCTTTAGCTATGGTAAGCAGCTCTTCTAGGAGAAGGAGACTCCAAAATCAAACCATTGTTCTCTAATCTTGGGTAGCGCCATAGCCTCTGTACCATGGTCTTCCACTGTCTTGGGTTAGAGTTCTCTTGCTTGAGGATACACTCGGGCACACCGTTCTATCTTATATCTTATTTCTCTTCTTCTTGTTTTTGTTAAATTTTTTTATAGTTTGTAAAGTGATACTTATTTTAATGTTGTTGCTCTTCTTAAAATATTTTCATTTTTCCTTGTTCCCTTTCCTCACTGAGCTATTTTCCCTGTTGGAGCCCCTGGGCTTATAGCATCCTGCTTTTCCAACTAGGGTTGTAGCTTAGCAGGTAATAATAATAATAATAATATACATCCATTATGCATCTGTCAACATATAATGTCATTTTAAATGAACTTCGTTACTTTCAATACCGATACCTTTTGCGGGTCCTTTAAGACTTCGGTTTTTGAATAATTTTGATCGTAAAGTTTATTGCAGCGTCATTCGGAATGGGAGTGCTTGGCCCGGGTGATAAAATAAAAGTTGTGTGAGTCGAGTTCCTTAGGAAACCAAAGAGGTTATGGCATGCTGAGACGGCCGAACCAAAGTTTGTTACAAATATCCGGCTAAGAGTTTTGAAGGTTTAAGGTTTAAAGGCCACAAATGGATGGTAGAGGCAAGGGACAGTTAATGTCCCCTAGCTAGCAAGACAATGCATTATGATCAGCGCCCAAGCCCTCTCTCTACCCAAGCTAGAACCAGGGAGGGCCAGGCAATGGCTTGGTAGACCTATAGGTAACGTCCCTGACTGGTGAACGCCAGACTGGGGTTCGCGTCCCTTCCAAACTCCTTAGTTCCTTTGGTAGCTGCAACCTCACTATCCTTGTGAGCTAAGGACGGGGGGTTTGGGGGAGACTACAGGTCTATCTGCTGAGTCATCAACAGCCATTGCCTGCCCCTCCTTTGTCCTAGCTTGGGTGGAGAGGGGGCTTAACCGCTGATCATATACCATATGGTCAGTCTCCAATGCATTGTCGTACTTGATAGGGCAATGTCACTGTCCACTGTCTCTCCCACTCATGAGTGGCCTTTAAAACCTTTAATCCTTAGCTCACTAGGATGGCGAGGTTGCATACACTGCAAGAAAATATCGAGCTTGAGCGGGACTCGAACCCCAGTCCGGCAGATCGCTAACCAAGGAGGTTTCCACTATGCCATCTTTTGAGTAAAACTGTTAAATGGAATTTTGAAAAAAAAGTCGAAAATAGGTCTTTGTATGTGTATACTTTATCCGTAGTCTTGAATTACATTTGGATAATATTTACAATATCTAACTCATTATACTTTCTGATACTCAAGAACTCAAATATAGCCCCCCTGACACTTGCACGCATTCGTGGCACGCACTGGCACGCATTGATGCGCGAACTCGCGTGAACGAGCCGTGAAAATGTCGTGAACAGTGCGGAAACTCGCGTGCCAGAGCGTACCAATGCGTGCCATGCGGGCCCAAAACTTTGAAATGTTTAAAGTTTGTGGCACGCATTGGCACGCACTAAATGGCCGTGAACGATGCGCCAACTGGAGTGAACTGGAGTGAACAGTGAGGGAACTGGCGTGAACTGGAGTGAACTGGAGTGAACGATGCGGGAAGTGGCGTGCACTTTATAATGAAGAGAAACAAAAAGGAAACGAAAATATTAATGAAAAGGAAAGAAAAATAAACCTAGTAAATTTTTATATTTGCTGTTTTAATGTGAAAAAAAAATGATATCTTATTTCAAACTATTTCTATAACTTTATAATGAAGAGAAACAAAAAGGAAACGAAAAAATTAATGAAAAGGAAAGAAAAATAAGCCTAATAAATTTTCATATTTGCTGTTTTAATGTGAAAAAAAATTATATCTTATTTCAAACTATTTTTATAACTTTATAATGAAGAGAAACAAAAAGGAAACGAAAAAATTAATGAAAAGGAAAGAAAAATAAACCTAATAAATTTTTATATTTGCTGTTTTAATGTGAAAAAAAAATTATATCTTATTTCAAACTATTTTTATAACTTTATAATGAAGAGAAACAAAAGGGAAACGAAAAAATTAATGAAAAGGAAAGAAAAATAAACCTAATAAATTTTTATATTTGCTGTTTGAATGTAAAAATAAAATGATGTCTTATTTCAAACTATTTCTATAACTTTATAATGAAGAGAAACAAAAAGGAAACGAAAAAATTAATGAAAAGGAAAGAAAAATAAACCTAATAATTGTTTATATTTGCTGTTTGAATGTAAATATAAAATGATGTCTTATTTCATGCACACACTTATTTTCCTCTATTACCAATCAAGACCCAAAACTTTTGTTTTGAATAAAAATGAACTGAAAAATAAACCCAAGAAATTTTTAAGTTTGCTGTTTGAATGTAAAAATAAAATGATGTTTTATTTCATCAACATACTTATTCTTCTTTATTACCTTAAAATGAAGGGCAAAACAAATTTTTTCTGTTTGCAGTTTTAATGTAAAAATAAAATGATTTCTTATTTCAACACACTTTTTTCTCTATTACCTTAAAATCAACAGCCTAAAAACTTTTCATGTTTGCTGCTTTTAATGTTAAAATAAAATGCTTTCTTAATACTTGTACATATTTCATGTCTGCTATTTATATGTAAATCAAATGCTTTTTTATTGAAACTAAAATAAAGGGCAACAAAAAATACAAACGAAAAAGATACGTTTCTTCTCCTCAATGCAATGGTGTCTCTGACAGAAAGCATTGTTGTCTCTTCCGAACCCAATCCAAGAATGTCCTCGGGTTGGAGAAGCCCCGTTTTTATATGGAGTGGCCAATTCGTGAACTGGCGTGAACTGGCGTGACCAATGCGGAAACGATGCGGAATGATGAGTGAACTCACGTGAACGTGTCGTGAACGATGCGCGAACTACGCGTGCCAATTCGTGCCATCGCGTGAACGTCGCGTGAACGTCGCGTGAACGTCGCGTGAACTGGAGTGAACTGGTCGTGAACAGTGCGCGAAAAACACCAGTGCGTGCCAAAAAGTGGCACGCACTGGCGCGCATCAATGCGTGCCAGTGCGTGGCAAAAATGCGCGCAAGTGTCAGGGGGGCTTAACATTTAATTCCAGAAGAACGTTATTATGATTGCGTACACAGACATACACACACACTATATATATATATATATATATATATATATATATATATATATATATATATATATATCCATCCATCCATATACCAAGGCACTTCCCCCAATTTTGGGGGATAGCCGACACCAACAATGAAACAAAACAAAAAGGGGACTTCTACTCTCTATGTTCCTTCAGCCTAATCAGGGACTCAACCGAGTTCAGCTGGTACTGCTAGGGTGCCACAGCCCAACCTCCCATATATATATATATATATATATATATATATATATATATATATATATATATATATATATATATATACATTACATATTCACACACGCAAAATCCATACATAAATTTATATACATACATTGCGTATTCACACATAAAATAAATCCGTACATACATACATACATATATTGCGTATCCACACATAAATTCCTTACATAACTACATACATTTATACAGTACGTACACACACAAACAAGTACTGCCATGACAAGAATGCACAGAAAGAAAACCATTTGCGAAGATCAGGGAAAAATGGAGTTAAGAGGAAAGGATTAAAACAGATCTCGTGAAAAATAAAAGACAATATACAAGCAGAAAACCATAAAAATAATCCAAGAAAGAGAAAGTGTGTTTGAGAGTACCTTCAAGCATAGATATTCAAATGCAAGACTGCGAAAAGCCATGGGAGAAGGCTAAGTCATAGAGCAAGGATTGAAAAGAGTGGTTATATGGTCATGGAAGGGTTCCAATTATCTTAGTTTGGCGCCTGAGAATACATCACCTAACTTAAGTCCAGATGATCAAAACAGGTGTGTAGGAGATGACGTTCGGATGCTCTTATTAATATCGTGAAATGAGAAAATGATTTTGAAACCCGCATTCTATTATTGATAATTTTTTTTACATCTATATCCATATGCTGAAATATACATTTATGTTTATTCAATGGGGCGAATATAATAGAAAATCAGAATAATGTTGAGACAAAAATGATTAGGAGAAATCTACATTCTACTCATGAAAACATTTACGTGGAAGAAATAGTAATTCTATTCACATTTTACTGAATGAAAAACTGATGTCAAATACTGACAATAAAAATAATTACTGATAATCTCTATATTAAGGGATACGAAACGAATAATGGATATATTCTTAAAATCTTTATTTATGAATACAGTTTTCGCTATGTATGCTTTATATTATATTATTATTATTATTATTATTATTATTATTATTATTATTATTATTATTATTATTGCTAAACTACCACCCTAGTTGAAAAAGCAAGATGCTATAAGCCCGAGGGCTCTAACAGGGAAAATAGCCCAATGAGGAAAGGAAATAAGGAAAACAATAAACTACGAGAGAAGTAATGAATTAAATAAAATATCTTTAGAACAGTTATATTAAAATAAATCTTTTATATATAAATCTATAAAAAAACTTTAAAAAACAAGATGAAGAGAAAGGGCTGAATAACGTTAGCTTATGAGAAAAATTATGCAACAGCTGATTTTATTGGAAACTTTTAAGAGTTGCATAATCATGATGCTTGGCTTAACACATAAGGTTATTTAAGATGCACTCTTGATTGAGAGTACACTCGGACACACTATTCTATCTAATTTCTCTTCATCTTGTTAAAGTTTTTATAGTTTATATAGGAAATATTTATTTTAAAGTTGTTACTGTTCTTAAAATATTTTATTGTTCCTTGTTTCCTTTCCTCGCTGGGCTGTTTTCCCTGTTAGGGTCCCTGGGCTTAAAGCATCCTGCTTTTCCAACTAGGGTAGTAGCTTAGCAAGTAACAACAACAACC
>NC_090735.1:132350729-132353229 GCF_036898095.1 Palaemon carinicauda | reverse complement strand
GGGCGTCCAACTCTTCTAGTGCCTTTTGTAGCCCAGCACACACACACACACTCACACACACATATATATATATATATATATATATATATATATATATATATATATATATATTCTTTTGTTTATGTTATTCACATTCGCCTGGTTCAATTAATTATAAATGTTAGATGGTGTTAAGTACCTAAATCTATTGCCTACTTAACATCAATACAATTATCTATTAGAGAGTGATTATCATGAAACCAGTACACCCCATTGACATAGATAACTTGTAAAGAAAACCTTAAGAAATCCCACTTTGATGCATTACAGGAAACATATTCGCATAACTACTAGGCAATGACAAGTAAAAAGGTTCCGTTCTAGCTGTAAAACTTGATGCTCTAGACTCAGATTTTACATATCTATGTAATGCTATGAATTAATATTACGAAATCTATTCCCTATTTAAACTCTATCCATGATACAGGCTTAGATAGTACAGATGGGAAAAATATAAAGATTGAATCTATCAACAAGAAAGAACGTGGGTAAATGAAGAGAGAGAGAGAGAGAGAGAGAGAGAGAGAGAGAGAGAGAGAGAGAGAGAGAGAGAGAGAGAGAGAGAGAGAGATTCTCTCTTGTAGAAGGATCTAGTGTCAACAAAGAAATAAAAATAGGTACAGTATATACATTTATATATATATATATATATATATATATATATATATATAGAGAGAGAGAGAGAGAGAGAGAGAGAGAGAGAGAGAGAGAGAGAGAGAGAGAGAGAGAGAGAGAGAGAGAGAGAGATTATCTAATGTAGAATGATTTGGTATCAACAAAGAAATCAAAATAGGTACTGTAAATAAATTTATATAAACAGTAAGAGAGAGAGAGAGAGAGAGAGAGAGAGAGAGAGAGAGAGAGAGATTCTCACCTGTAGAATGATGATACCATTTGATGATACATGATTAGATGGTTTTGATTAAAGAAACGTTTCTATTTGTATTTATTTTTTCCCCAGTTATTTCAGTCTCGAGAATTTCATTTCACATTTTTTCTTTACAGAATATCGTTTTGACAGCGAAATACCTTAAGGGAAGCTCTACAAAAAAATAACGAAAGAGAAAGCAATGTCGTTGTAGAATTTCCCTATAAGAATCAAGCAACATTTATGACTGAAAGGTAACAGAAGGGGACTTGTGTTGCATAACTGCGAAACAGAAAAATCCTACTTGTTAATTCCCTATGGCTGATGCAGATGGGAATTGCATTCCCTTAACTACGGATGTGTACGTTTGGAAAAATGGCCAGAGGATATCTAATATTATTGTACAATACTTCCTGTATTTTCATTCCAATTCCCTATCTCAGCTTCCTTTCTGAATAAGATCAATAATCTAAAAAAAATATATGTGATTGCTCTTATAGGTCGAGTTATCAAAAGTCATAAACGCCTGTCCAATTACCTATCTACGTGTTAATCCACCTTGAATTCGTGTGGTAAATTCTAAAGGTAAATTCTATGCAATGTAAGAACCTGGTGCCTTGTTATTTGATATAGTCATACCTAGACAACAACCTTTTCACTATAATCCATTTCTTTTAGCGATGCATATTTGCACCGACTCGCAGCGGTGCCCTTTTAGCTTGGAAAAGTTTCCTGATCGCTGATTGGTTAGAATTATCTCGTCCAACCAATCAGCGATCAGGGAACTTTCCCGAGCTAAAAGGGCACCGCCGCGAGTCGGTGCAAATATGCATCGCTAAAAGAAATGGACTATAGTCCTTTATGCCCGTTGGTGTCATTGACATCATTGTCGGTAATGATTTAGCTACTTCAAAGTTTGAAGTAACTAAGAATGCATAGCAGAGGGCGCTTCGAGCAACCGACCCTTTAATGTAGGACAGTGGGATAGAAGTGAGTAAATAATAATAATAATAATAATAATAATAATAATAATAATAATAATAATAATAATAATAATAAGACAGAGTAAATCCTATTTTTAGCGAGATTCTAGTGTTTGAAATGGTAGAGTAATAACTAGGTCAGTTTTAGATGCATATATAGAATACGGTTATAGTTTGTTCGTGGATTTGAAGGAGTATGACAGAGGCAAAAGTTTAACTGGGATCTACAAGGCACTAGAAGATTTGGAAGACCCAGGCCTACATGGCTGAGGACTAGGAAGCGTGAAGTAGATGATGATGAATGGAGAAGTATTGATTTAAAAGCTCAAGATAAGAGACGACTGGCGAAATCTAACCAAGGCCCTTTGCGTCAACAGGCGTAAGAGGAGATAGAGGAGATGATGATGATGATGATGGCAATGATGATACGTATATACGTACAGAAACACGCACACGTAAATTATACATACATACATATATATATATATATATATATATATATATATATATATATATATATATATATATATATTATACATACATACATACGTACAAAAACATGCACACGTAAATTATACATACATACATATATATATATATATATATATAT
>NC_090735.1:132328229-132343229 GCF_036898095.1 Palaemon carinicauda | reverse complement strand
GCAGAAGAATTAGGATATAATTGAAAGTATATAAGAAACACCAACAGATGATTTATACAATTATCATCATTATCATCATCATCATCAGCCGTTACTAGTCCACTGCCGCATAATGGCTTCAGGCATGTCCTTCCATTTGCCTCTGTTTATGGTCTTTATGTGCCAGTACATACACATACATACATACATACATACATACATACATACATACATAGATGACCGCGGAGGTAGCAGCAATAGGGGATTCAGCATTATGAAGCATCATCTGTGGTGGATAATGTGGGAGGCTGGGCTGTGGTACCCTAGCAGTACCAGCTGAACTCGGTTGAGTCCCTGGTCAGGCTGGGAGGAACGTAAAGAGTAGAGGTCCCCATTTTGTTTTGTTTCAATTGTTGATATCGGCTACCCCCCAAAATTGGGGGAAGTGCCTTGGTATATGTATGTATATATATATATTTATATATATATATATTTATATATATATATATATATATATATATATTTATATATATCTATATATTGTAAGTAAGCCTTAGGTTTTTTTTATAATGTATTAGCTTACTTAGGTTAGTTTTTAAGTTCCTCTTTCATTTTTTTCGAAGGCTGTAAAGTTCATGGTTAGTTCGCCTTCTTGTTAGTAGGGGTCTCCTCACTCCAGTGGTATTTTTGTATAGTCTTGTTGACTAATCCTCCCTGTTTCTCCCCTCCATATTTTGGCTCTGCTGAGTTGACTTGAGACTGGGTTTCCAAGCTACAGGGAGTTGGTATCTGCACCCTGAATTGTGAGCCTGTTACCTCATGGATTTACAGCAAGTCTCTGAACAAACATATATCTTCAGATCAACTGGCTTTTCCTTCACATCTTCGCCCTTTTATTATTGCCTCTGGTGCAGTACTTGCCAGAGGGGCCTCGCTTGGCGACGGTAAGGCGTGTCATTCATTTCTTATAAATTACTGGGATCCGGCGTCCATGATTATGAATGACTAGGATTACGGCTGTGCTGCAGTGTCAGATTAATTTTCTGTTGGAGCTCAATAGTGGTATTGAGAGTTGCTGTCCTCTGCCCTTATTGAAGTACTTATTGGAGGAGACCTTCATCATCTCATCATCCGTTAGCATGTAAAATTTAGGTTATTCTTTCTTTTCGTTGTTTTCTATTCCTCTCTGGGCCCCCTTTCCTCCTTCAGAGGTTGAATGTGTTGACTAATAATTTGGGTATATGTTTCGGAAGTGGTATTTTTGATTTAATGTTAATGATGAGGCCTAGCTATTATTTTCTATATTTTATTGAATTGTAATATATATTGGTTTTTATTTCATTGTTTTGTTATCCCCCTTGAGTTATTCTTGTGCTGCATTTACCTGGGCTTGCTTCCACCTTTGTGGCTTGCTGCCTTTTGAACACCTAAATATTGATTATTTATGGTCCTGTAGACCTAGTGTGTGTTGTGGTCCAACGAGACCATTACAATTGGCGACCTTGCCAGGATTCATCGTATCCTGTGGTGTTCTTGTTGCAGTGCAAGCGTAATTCTTGGGGTGTTGTTATTGTTAGGTGGCATGGTTACACCTCCTCAGTGTTTGGTTGGCTGGCGCTATTGCAAGTGAAATAATTTTGTTATATGTAAAGTGTTGTAATTACTTGCAATCAAAATGGATGACATGAATATCGTAGAGTTGCTTGAAGGAGAGGGATGGCAGGATAGGTTGGCCGAATTAAGCAAAGAGGAGTTAGAAAGTGTGGCAGATTTTTTTGAAGTGGAAAGAACGGTAACAATGAAGAAGGGTATACTATTGCTAAAGGTTTATGAGTGCGTTAAGGAGACTAAGACAGGAGCCAAACCCAAGGTTAGGCAAGAAGAGGGATTGTCAGTGGAAATTTTGGATAGACAGATTAGTCTAAAACAAATGGAAATACAGCAGCAAAAAAATGGTGTTTGAAGAGAGAGAGAGGGAAAGGAAGCATGAGTTAGCTAAGTTGGCTTTGCAAACGCCAGGGTCACCAGGGTCTCCTTCTCGTGTTGAGGCTTCCTCCTCCTTCTCAAATTTAGCTCAGGCTTTGAAGTTTGTCCCGAACTTCCAGGAAGATAATGTTGCAGAGTTCTTTATGTCATTCGAAAGAATTGCTAACAGGTTAGAATGGCCTATTGGATTATGGACTACCCTTATCCAGAGTAAATTGATTGGGAAAGCCCAAAAGGTATATGTAGCTTTGGAAGAAGATCTCTCCTCGGATTATGAGAGTGTAAAGGCGATAGTGTTGAAGGCATATGAGCTCGTGCCGGAGGCCTATCGGCAAAGGTTCCGTAATTTGAGTAAAAATGAAAATCAGACTTTCGTAGAATTTGCAAGGAGTAAAGAGCAATATGCTACTGATTGGTTAAAATCTAAAGAGGTGGACAATTTTGATAAGCTAAAGCAGTTGCTGTTGGTTGAAGAGTTTAAAAGGTGTACTCCTGACCGTTTGAAGGTTCATTTGGAGGAGTTGAAATTAGATTCCCTTCAGGAGGTTGCTGTGGCGTCAGATGAGTATTTTTTGTCTCATAAAGATACTATGAAAGAAACTGTATTTAAGGAAAAACCACGTTGGGGTTGTTCTGGGAGATCTGGTAATTTTAATAACCAAAAGAATGTTTCTCAGAATGTTCAGTTAAATAAGGTTTCTCAGAATGTTCAATCAAATAAGGTTTCTCCGAATGGCCAATCAAAGGTGTGTTACTCGCAAAATAACAGACTTGGTGAGTCGGGTGTTTATGATCCACAAAAGCTGAGGCATTTGACGTGTTTTTTCTGTAACAAGAGGGGTCATACCAAAAGAATGTGTTATGCTTGGAAAAAGGTATGTAACAGTAAAGGTAATCCGGTGATGGCTGTTGAGAAAAGTGCCAGTCAGGGTGGGGCTCTGCCCTCTCCGACTCAATGACTAAGAAAGTCAGAGACTGCTAGTTCCTTCGGTGATTTTCTGGCCGTGGGTGAAGTCTCGCTGGATGGTGAAGGCCAAGGGAGAAAAGTGAATATTTTACGTGATACCGGAGCCGCGCAATCATTAATTCTTAGAGATTCGGTCCCGAATGATTTTGTGTATGAGAATCGGGAGTTTGTTATTTTGAGTGGTTTTCCGGACACGGTAAAATCTTATCCAATTGGTCTATTTCATCTTAGTTGTCCTTATTTTTCGGGGAATGTCCGTTTGGCTATTGTTGATAAATTTCCGATTAAAAAGGTGGATGTGGTTCTCGGAAATGAGATTGTGTATGAAAATAAAAATGTGCCAATTGTGATTAATCCGGATGTGGAAGTAGGAGTAGTCACTCGTGCTAAGGCAAAGGCTGTTGACGCTGCAGAGTCAACAGTCGACGTTGATTTGAGTAGTTTAGGACGTAGTGATGTATCTGTAGACAGTAGTAGTAGTGTTAGATTAAAACCCAATTGGACTTTTAAAGAACTTGTTTCGGCTCAGAAAAAGGAGTTTGGTAGTCTCCCTATTGAGTCTGGTGAGATAACGAACGTGACAGTTCCTATTTTTAAGATAATTAATAGCATATTATACAGAATAAGTAGACCAATGCATGCCTCGGGGGAGGATTACGAAATTATACGACAGATTGTGGTTCCTGAATGTTACCGTCATGAGTTGATGTCATTAGCTCACGAGAATGTGATGGCGGGACATTTTGGTATTCACAAAACAGTCAGTAGGTTATTAAATAATTTCTTTTGGCCCAAGCTGAAAGGTGATGTTAAAAAATTTGTTAATAGTTGCGAGGTTTGTCAGAGAGTCGGCAAACCTAACCTACCTATTCCAAAGGCTCCATTAATACCTATCCCAGTTGTGTCTGAACCTTTTTGGGAAGTGTTAATTGATGTTGTTGGTCCTCTCCCAAAGTCAAAGAGTGGAAATGAGTATATTTTCACTATCATGGATCGTATGTCTCGGTACCCCGAGGCAATCCCCTTGCGGTCCATAAGGAGTGAAAAGATTGTAGAGGCATTGATAAGTTTCTTTTCAAAATTTGGTCTCCCGAAGGTAATTCAGTCAGACTGTGGTACTAACTTCACGAGTCGTTATTTTAAGCAGAAAATGACTGAATTGGGCATTAAACATGTAACTTCCTCGCCTTATCATCCAGAGTCACAGGGTGCTTTGGAACGTTTTCACCAAACTATGAAAAGCATGTTAAAGAAATATTGTATTGGGAATGGGGCTGAATGGGATAAAAACCTTCCATTCCTCTTATTCGCTTTCCGCTCTATTCCTGGTCAATCTCTCGGTCTCTCTCCTTTTAATTTGATTTTTGGACATTCTGTAAGGGGTCCGCTGGATATTGTGAGAGAGGCTTGGGAGGGAGATGCCCCTGATTTGAATTTGATTGATTACCTTAATAATTTGAATGCTAAATTAACCAGGGCTTGGTCTTTTGCAGGTGAGAATTTGTTGAAAAGTCAGAAGAAAATGAAATTTTATTTTGACAGAAAGACTGTGACCCGGGACTTCGACGTAGGACAGAAGGTACTGGTTCTGTTACCTATCCCAGGTAATTCTCTCAAAGCTACTTTCCAGGGACCATGGAAGGTATTGAAGAAGGTAAATAATGTTAACTTCTTGGTGGAAACCCCCGATAGGAGAAGGCCTCATCAATTGGTACATATAAATATGATGAAAGCTTTCCATGAAAGAGAGAAGGTTAGGCCAATTGCGACTCTTTGTGACGGTAGAAATGACTTGGTCGGTTATAATGCTTCTTTTTCAGATGAGCATAATAATAATTCTTTTTCAGAGGACAGGGACTTGAAAGATAGTGAATGGCTGGCAGGTAATGTCGAGGCTTTAGAAAATTTACCTCAGATGTTGGGTCACTTGGGTAAGGATGAGCAACAATCCTTGAGAAATTTGGTTTTAAAATATAAGGACTTGTTTTCTAATGTGCCCGGCAAGACCACGATCTTGCAGCATGACGTGGACGTAGGGGACGCCACGCCCGTGAAGCAGGCTCCTTATAGGTTGAACCCAAAAAAGAATGAGATTGTTGCTAGAGAGGTTGAGTATATGCTCAAGCATAATTTAATAGAGCCGAGTTGTAGTCCTTGGTCATCTCCGGTTGTGTTGGTGAAGAAATCGGACGGAGACTATCGTCTTTGTTTCGATTATAGGAAGCTTAATGAGGTGACCAAGGCTGATAGTTTTCCATTGCCTCGTGTGGAAGATTGTATTGATCGCATGGGTCGGGCTAAATACATTACAAAATTTGATTTATTAAAGGGATATTGGCAGGTGCCTTTGTCGGAAAGGGCCAGAAGTGTTTCGGCTTTTGTAACCCAACAGGGGTTATTTCAGTGTAAGGTAATGCCCTTTGGGATGAAAAACGCTGCTGCCACCTTCCAGAGACTTATGAATTCGTTGGTTAGTGGTCTAGAGGGGTGTGTGGTGTATATCGATGACTTGGTTATTTTTAGCGACGACTGGCAGTTGCACCTGAAGAGAATTGAGGCCTTATTCAAAGTACTTAGGAAAGCAGGCCTGGTTATCAATTTAAGGAAGTCTGATTTTGCAAAAGCAACGGTGGTATATCTTGGACATGAGATAGGAGCAGGTATGGTGGCTCCCAAGGAGGTTAACATTGAGGCCATTCGTAAAGTAGAGGTTCCTAAATGTAGGAAAGATTTGCGAAGGGTATTAGGGATGGCAAGCTATTATCGCAGATTCATTCGCAATTTTTCAGACATTGCGGAACCTCTTACTGCTTTATTGAAGAAAAATGTTAAATTTGTTTGGAGTAAGGAGGCTCAGGATGCATTAGAGAGGATAAAACTGGTCCTCATTAGTCGGCCTTTGTTAACAGCTCCAAATTTTGACGCTCCATTTCAGCTTACCACTGATGCGAGTGATGTGGGGGTTGGTGCTGTATTGAGTCAAGCTGACGAAAATGGTATTGTCCACCCGGTGGCGTATTTTTCTAAAAAGCTCACTTTGCCTCAAAGAAAATATTCCACAATCGAGAAGGAGACGTTGGCCTTGATCTTAGCGTTAACTCATTTTAATGTCTATCTCTCCTCCTCAGGTGGGCCCATTAAAGTTTGTACGGACCATAATCCATTAACGTTCTTGAATCGGTACAAGAATAAGAATCAGAGATTGATGCGCTGGAGTATTTTGGTCCAAGAATTCGATCTAGAGTTTAAGCATATCCCAGGTAAAGAGAATGTGGTGGCCGATGCATTATCCCGGCTGGCAGAGTAGGTGCGAATGGGGTAATTATAAGTGTTTTTTCTTCACCTGTTGAGTTCTGTCACTCGTGGTAACTGTTTGAGTATTAATAATTATTTATATATGGTTTCTTTTATTTGGTTGAACAGATTATGTAATGTAACACTCCAATGTTGGACGTAGTATTGACGGTTGATTATGATTTGATATGATAGATGGATGTTGACCAAATGTAAGATTATTATTGTTCGTTGATGCATGCAACTATTATTTTATGGGTTAATTATATCTGTCTTTAATTGCTTGTGGAGGTGGTGAAGTTTATAATGAACTGATGTTTTTTTTTTTTTTTTTTTTTGTTGAATTATGCTTAAAACTGAGGTTTTGTCAAAAATTATCTGGTAATGTGTGGTGATTTAGGAATTTATGAATGATCCTATATTGGACTCCTTATGTTTCAGGTGATGGTATTTATTACGTTAGTTGGGTATGTAAATTAGGTTAAGATTTTTTGTGACAAACTGATTTGTTTATACACCCCTTTGTCAGGAGAGTGTGGACTCCAAATAATTGTTAATAGTGCATAAAAGAAAAGTGCTGTGTTAGTGCTGTAACATTTTATGTGTTCAAGACACTTGGGTGAAAGGTTAATGTGCAGGTGCTATGAGGGTTGTGCTGTGAAAAAGTACAGCTAAGGTGTATGATATTTTCGGGACATTAAATCATGATACCTTCGCGGCTTTGAACAATTCACCAGGGAAGAACCTCCTTTCCCTTCACATACCTTGCCAGTCTGGTGTGAACAGCAAAATGGTGTACTATTTATATTTGACGAAGGATGTGGTGTATATTTAAGGTAGCCTATGAGGCATTAAGAATGTCACCGGTTAGTATAAGTATTTGAAAATTACCCAGGTAATGAATCCTTTATTTGGACACTATATTTTGTTGGTGATTGGTGTATGACAATTTGGTTTTGTAGCATATATTTTTTTTTGTTGCCACTCCCTCTCCTCTTGCAACCTAGGTGATCCCATATGGTGATAATAAATTATTAATACAGGTGGGTCTTATGATTTTAGTCCTAGATGAGGGACTTGGTGCAATTATTTGGTGTATGGTGTTAGTGATACTTTATATTTGTTAACATTTTAATCCATTTGTTTGTTGTTTGCATTATATTTCAAGTGTGTATATTGTATACTTGATTCCCTTAACTTTTAAAGTAAATTTCAGCATTTTTGTCTTTAATTTTGCACTTTTGTCTTGGAAAAAAAAAGTTTTTTTTTTTTTTTCTCTGGGTGAGGAGGTGTAAGTAAGCCTTAGGTTTTTTTTATAATGTATTAGCTTACTTAGGTTAGTTTTTAAGTTCCTCTTTCATTTTTTTTCGAAGGCTGTAAAGTTCATGGTTAGTTCGCCTTCTTGTTAGTAGGGGTCTCCTCACTCCAGTGGTATTTTTGTATAGTCTTGTTGACTAATCCTCCCTGTTTCTCCCCTCCATATTTTGGCTCTGCTGAGTTGACTTGAGACTGGGTTTCCAAGCTACAGGGAGTTGGTATCTGCACCCTGAATTGTGAGCCTGTTACCTCATGGATTTACAGCAAGTCTCTGAACAAACATATATCTTCAGATCAACTGGCTTTTCCTTCACATCTTCGCCCTTTTATTATTGCCTCTGGTGCAGTACTTGCCAGAGGGGCCTCGCTTGGCGACGGTAAGGCGTGTCATTCATTTCTTATAAATTACTGGGATCCGGCGTCCATGATTATGAATGACTAGGATTACGGCTGTGCTGCAGTGTCAGATTAATTTTCTGTTGGAGCTCAATAGTGGTATTGAGAGTTGCTGTCCTCTGCCCTTATTGAAGTACTTATTGGAGGAGACCTTCATCATCTCATCATCCGTTAGCATGTAAAATTTAGGTTATTCTTTCTTTTCGTTGTTTTCTATTCCTCTCTGGGCCCCCTTTCCTCCTTCAGAGGTTGAATGTGTTGACTAATAATTTGGGTATATGTTTCGGAAGTGGTATTTTTGATTTAATGTTAATGATGAGGCCTAGCTATTATTTTCTATATTTTATTGAATTGTAATATATATTGGTTTTTATTTCATTGTTTTGTTATCCCCCTTGAGTTATTCTTGTGCTGCATTTACCTGGGCTTGCTTCCACCTTTGTGGCTTGCTGCCTTTTGAACACCTAAATATTGATTATTTATGGTCCTGTAGACCTAGTGTGTGTTGTGGTCCAACGAGACCATTACATATATATATATATATATATATATATATATATATATATATATACATATACATATATATATATATACATATACATATATATATATATATATACATATATATATATATATATATATATATATATAAAATATATATGCATATAACAACAACAAATGCAGCATTTTCATTCCACTGCAGAACAAAGGCCTCCGACATGTTCTTAGTCATGTCTGGGGTTTTGCCATTTTCATCACCACTCTGCCCACTTCGGATTGGTAATGGTAGAGACTTTAGTCTAGTGGCTCACAGCAAACCAATCTAGTTCAAACTAACAAGTACAGCTTCAACAGCTTTTATCATTTCAACTGATTACTGTTAAGTTGTGGTTACTGCGTATGCTGGGTAGAAGAAAACATTAAGAGGACATTCTTCTTTAATTGTATGTGCGCTGCTTGCTGTATATGCATTGCAAATTACTCAAATGGAAAGAGATACATATCTGGAACGAATAGTTAAGAAAACATTTACACCTCAAAACATGTGAATACCAAAAAAAAAAAAAAAAAAAAAAAAAAAAAAAAAAAAAAATAAGTTTTAGAATATAATTGCTTAAGCTATCAATAAATATAGAAATATTAAAGAAATATAGAAATAATATGCTCTCCTCAATGACTATTTAAGAAAATATCATGTATACACAAAAGACAATCTTTTATGTAAAGGCTGATGGAAGGCTGACCGGGATACAGGCAGCAGAATAAAACGAAAAGACAATAAATGTCTGAGGATAGCGTCGCTCCATTTCTTGTTCAATGTTAGGGAATTAAGAAGGGGTTGGGTACACTGAATTTGAATTATTCTAACTTCCTGAGGGGCGATCCACAGTCTTGCTAAACTATATTACGATTTAGAAAATATTTATTTCAATGCTGTTACTGTTATTGAAATATTTTATTCTTTCTTGTTTCCTTTCCTCGCTAGGCTATTTTCTCTGCTGAAGCTCCTGGGATTATAGCATGCTGCTTTTCCAACAGGGGTTGTAGCTTAGCAAGAAATAATAATAATAATAAAAAATTATTGTTTTCGCCTCCAAAGAACTGTTAGCAAGACCGACAAAAAAACAGAAGGAAATCCACTCTTAAACCAAGGAAGATAAGGAATTTCATAATGCATTTATTAATCTCTGTACACAACAGAAAGGACCTACGACAATTTGCCTCTTTTCTAAATGTTGATGTTCGTTTTATCATTATGAATCTACTAAAGGGGTCTAGTTTCACTTCCAGTTTTATCAAAATAGACACTCACCAGCCCGTCAGATGAACAAGCCTAACCCACCAACTGTAGTGCCCCTGTAAACAGCTTAATCTCACGGTCTATGACTGGGATCGATCTGCTGCCATGCGAATGCTAAGCGAATATACGTTACCACTGTTACTAGCCAGGCTAACACAGTGCCATGAATTAAAGCCATTAAATATCACCGTATCTATCCATCTGTCTCCTTCGGGCAACACATTTCGCACGACAGCTCGATTCACCATATTTACGAGTCTTAATTGCAGAGTTGTAAATATACATCTGGAAGGCTACAAAGCGCTACTTATTTATGGATCTCGCTTGTCCATGGTTAATTAGTTAAAGCGTCCAATGAGAAAATGACATTTTCCGCTCTTTGCCATTCCTTTGATTGCCATTGGTCCCCCATCTGTTGGAGAGCATTCCTCGAAAATCCTTCGTACTTATAAATGATTTAAATAATGTACGAGGGTTTGCCTTTTAATATACAACATATGTATCACCGCATTGATCTAGAAAAAGAAGAGACTCGTAAAAGCATTTTCTTCGAAATGCTGAAAATATTAATGAAAAAAAAAATAATGAAAGAAAATATCGATAGATTTCGTAATAAAAACAAGACTTGTAAAATTAATTCAATGTTTATTTCTGTTTAAAATATGCAGTTGTTGGGTATAATTCCATATTACGTTCGTTATCTCCCTAGAAGGATCCAAAAAAGGCATCAGGGGATGTTAGCATTCTATTCCCTCTTAATTCTTATAAATTATCAAACATAATAATATATATATATATATATATATATATATATATATATATATATATATATACAATATATATATATATATATATATATATATAAATATATATATATATATATATACATACATATGTATGTATGTATGTGTGTGCATATATATATATATATATATATATATATATATATATATATATATATATATATATCTCCCGTAAGATCTGTAGATTCTGGATATCTTATTATGAGAGAGAGAGAGAGAGAGAGAGAGAGAGAGAGAGAGAGAGAGAGAGAGAGAGAGAGAGAGAGAGAGAGAGCCTTAGTTGCATCACCATAAATTCCAAACTCGATTATTTAAAGGTTTAAAGGTCCCTCATGAATGGCAGAGGCAAGGGACAGTGACATTGCCCTATCAAGCAAGACAAGCCCTAGAGACTGACGATATTACATATGATCAGCGCCCAAGCACCCTCTCCTCCCAAACAAGGATCAAGGAGAGCCAGGCAATGGCTGCTGATGACACAGCAGATAGACCTATAGGCTCGCCCAAATGCCCCATCCTTAGCTCACAAGGACGGTGAGGTTGTAGCGACCAAAGGAACTGACGAGTCTGAGCGGGAATCTAATCCCAGTCCGGCTTTCACCAGGCAAGGACGTTACCACCAGGCCACCATATTTCTTTGTGTCAACCTCTGCTTATTTTTATTCAAACAAAATCTCTACTACTGTTTTCGTGTTTAAATTTATGATCATAGACGGATTTATATATTCTGAAGAAGCTTATTGTCATAGGCTATAGGTCACTAATGTTAGACAAGGACCACATTATAAAGCTGTGGTAGCTTTTCAGGATCAACATGCCACTACTAATTGTGCAACAAAAGGTAAAGTACAAAAGAATTTGAAAGTTTTGAGGCACACATACCATCAAAAGAGCCTAATAAATCGGAATAGCATATACGAACACAAAAAACAATTCAACGTTGTCTTTATTTGGATTACGTATATTAGTTTAACCAAAGAGAATTGCCTAAAGTTCAACTTTCCAGAGAAAGTTTATGTTGAACAAGCTGACATGATTCTCTTTTTATAGTTTATATATGAAAGATCTATTTAAATGTTGTTGCAGATCTTAGTGCGTTTTATTTCAAGTGTTCACCATCTCTCTTGTAGTTTATTTATTTCCTTATTTCCTTTCCTAACTTGGCTATTTTTCCCTGTTGGAGTTCTTGGGTTTATAGCATCCAGGATAAACTAGAATTGTAGATTAGGCTAGTAATAATAATAATAAAAATAATAATAATGATAATAATAATACTAACAATAACAACAATAATAATAATAATAATAATAATAATAATAATAATAATAATAATAATAATAATAATAACAATACATCAGCCAATGGATAGACACATCACTAAAGAAATCTTTCACCAGAATGGACAGACTGAAACTATCAATAATGGAAAAAATATTAAGGTCACAAAATGCTTATGAACTAATGCTTCTAGCAACATTATCAACATAAACTTGGGCATTATAGCGCAGGAATATGTATTACTCCTTGAATGCATTTCTCAGAACTGGAAATCGCATCTTGTAACCATTAAAGCTTTAAAGGTTTAAAGGTCGCTCATGAATAGCAGAGGCAAGGGCAGTGACATTGCCCTAGCAATCGGGACAATGCCCTAGAGACTGACCATATATTATATGATCAGCGCCCAAGCCTCCTCTCCACCCAAGCTAGGACCAGGGAGGGCCAGGCAGTGGCTGCTGATGACTCAGCAAATAGACCTATAGGCTCCCCAAACCCCCCAACCTTAGCTCACAAAGATGGTAAGGTTGCAGACACTAATGGCACTAACGAGTCTGAGCGGGACTCGAACCCCCGACCGGCAAACACCAGGCAGAGACGTTACCAATCAGGCCACATAATGATGGCCTACTGGAAACATCCCTGTCTCGCGATCGCCGGATTGGGGTTCGAGTCCCGCTCTAGCTCGATAGTGTCTTGTAGTGTCCGCAACCTCACTGTCCTTGTGAGCTAAGGATGGGGGTTTTGGGTGAGCCTGTAAGTCTATCTACTGAATCATCAGCAGCCATTGCCTGACCCTCCCTGGTCCTAACTTTGGTGGAGAGGGGGCTTGGGCGCTGATCATATGGATATATGGTCAGTTTCTAGGGCAATGTCCTGCTAGAGAGGGAATTATCACTGTCCCTTGCTTCTGAAATTCATGAGCGACCTTTTAAACCTTTGAAATAATGGATTCATCAATATGTAACAAACCGATAATAAAAAGTACAGTAAATTAGGAATTCAATTATTGAAAATAAACATATAAATAAACAAATACAGTAAATTTTAAATTCAATTATTGAAAATAAATATCTAAATAAAATATACAATACATTAGAAATTCACTTTTTGAAAATAAACATCTAAATAAACTAATACAGTAAATTGTAAATTCAATTATTGAAAATAAACATCTAAATGAAATATACAATACATTGGAAATTCACTTTTTGAAAATAAACATCTAAATAAACAAATACAGTAAATTTCAAATTCAGTTAATAAAAATAAACATCTAAATAAACAAATACAGTAAATAAAAAATTCGCCAATCACTGACCAAATGAATAAATACATAGCTACCTGTCACGCATCTTGCCCGCAAAAGCCTCTTTCATTGATAGAAAGGATTAGCCAGGAATAATGGACTACGTATAGATGCATATTGTGTGTTAGGAAAACGTAAGTCATTGGATGATCTTAGTTTATTTCTTTGCGTGTTATTATATGTCAGGAAGGTTAATTTCAGAATAGTATCCTCAAGTCTAAGTCTACATGAGAGAGAGAGAGAGAGAGAGAGAGAGAGAGAGAGAGAGAGAGAGAGAGAGAGAGAGAGAGAGAGAGAGAGAGAGAGAGAGCAGTTCTTCAACAATGACATTTCAGTTGGAGAGGCTTTCCAAACAGTAAAAAACTAAAATGAACAAGATTGTTTGATTGTTATTTATACAGATTACTGTTGACATTACATTAAATAATGTATATGTATGCTTGTGCATGAATAAATAAATAAATAAATATATATATATATATATATATATATATATATATATATATATATATATATATATATATATATATATATATACACACACACATTATATATATGCATATATATATATATATATATATATATATATATATATATATATAAACATGACATATACTGTATATATATACATATATATACATATATATACATGACATATACTGTATGTGTATACATGTATATATGTATATATATATATGTATGTATATATACATACACACATATATATCAATGTGTAATTTTCTAAAAGAAATATAAAACTTTTATGCTGGCAGCAAAGTGTTGATTCTTGAATCCCTGTTTTATCTGTATCTTTTTTGAAATATTAACGAATTCTCAATTTAAACACAAACAAATTCTCAATCTAAACATGAATGAATTCTCAATCAAAACACAAACGAATTCTCACTCCAAACACGAATGAATTTTCAATCCAAGCATGAATGAATTCTCAATCTAAACACAAACGAACTCTCACTCCAAACACGAATGAATTTTCAATCCAAGCATGAATGAATTCTCAATCTAAACACAAACGAACTCTCACTCCAAACACGAATGAATTTTCAATCCAAGCATGAATGAATTCTCAATCCAAACACAAACGAATTCTCACTCCAAACACGAATGAATTTTCAATCCAAGCATGAATGAATTCTCAATCTAAACACAAACGAACTCTCACTCCAAACACGAATGAATTTTCAATCCAAGCATGAATGAATTCTCAATCTAAACACAAACGAATTCTCAATCCCAACACGAATGAATTTTCAATCCAAGCATGAATGAATTCTCAATCTAAACACAAACGAACTCTCACTCCAAACACGAATGAATTTTCAATCCAAGCATGAATGAATTCTCAATCTAAACACAAACGAATTCTCAATCCCAACAAGAATGAATTTTCAATCCAAGCATAAACGAATTCTCAATCTAAACACAAACGAATTCTCAATCCAAACATAAACGAATTCTCAATCTAAACATAAACGATTTTTCAATCAAAACACAAACGAATTCTCAATCAAACACAAACGAATTCACAATCCAAACACATATGAATTTCCAATCCAAGCATGAATGAATTTTCAATCCAAACACAAAAGTATTCTCAAACTAAATACAAACGAAGTATTCTCAATCCAAGCACAAACAAATTCTTAATCCAGGCACGAACGAATTCTCCAGCCAAGCACAAACGAATTCTTAATCCAAGAACAAACGAATTCTCAATCCAAACACAAACGAATTATCAATCCAAACACAAATGAATTCTTCATACATGCTCAAACGAATTCTCAATCCAAACACAAATTAATTCTTCATACATGCTCAAACGAATTCTCAATCCAAGCACAAACCAATTCTC
>NC_090735.1:132315729-132323229 GCF_036898095.1 Palaemon carinicauda | reverse complement strand
TTGCATCTTCAGACCGTATGGATCGTATAAATGATAATGAACGTCTTGAGGGGGGGAACTCGTCCCATTTGAGGCCCAGAATAAACAGGGAGTAGGGGAGGGAGGAAGGTAGGAGAGAAAAAGAGAGGAAAAACGAAGAGTGGAGTCTTTGCTTATTTCCTCCCTGTTCCGATATCGCTTTCATCCTGAAGATACCAGCTAGACGATGCGTTAGGCTCTCTCCACGTCTCTCTACCTTAGACCTCCGCTAATGAGGTCTCCACAATGAGATTCCAGGCCACTGGAAGGCGTCTCGTTCCACCATCAGGAGGCACACAGGATTGAAAGTGCTCTTTCAAAGAGAAAGAGAGAGAGAGAGAGAGAGAGAGAGAGAGAGAGAGAGAGAGAGAGAGAGAGAGACGATGACAAAGAAAGGGGGGAAGAATAGATGTCTTATACCACACGTATAATATAATCAGACATTTATGTCCTGCGCGTGAGACGAAAAGGTATTTTATGACAGGATTTAGTAAGCTCAAAAATGGGCATAGGCCTGGCAATCTCAACCAAAAATGCCTATATTAAATAATTGAGGGTTGTGGTAGCCGATGTGGTAACGTCCCTGACTGTTGAACGCCAGACTGGGGTTCGAGTCCCGATCAAACTCTTAGTTTCTTTGGTTGCTGCAATCTCACCATGCCTGTGAGCTAAGGAGGGATGGGGGTTGGGGGAGCATATAGGTCTATCTGCTGAGTCATCAACAGTCTCTAGGGCATTGTCCTGCTTGATAGAGCAATGTCACTGTCCCTTGCATCTGGCATTCATGAGCGGCCTTTATTCCTTTAAACCTTTAAACATGCTTATGGAGAGAACGGTCACAATGGGGACAGAAATATCAATGGGTTGGGTGAATTAACCCTCAATTTCGAGAAGTTTCTTATTTTAAAATCGAAAGAGGAGAGCGCATGTTCTTAGTTACATTCGGAAATAAAATGCTCAGTATAAAAGGTATTATCCTACCGAGTGGAAAACAACAACAACAAATACAGCCGTTCCTATTCTAGTGCAGGGCAAAGGCCCCAGGCATGTCTGACGTTAGGCTATTTTCATCATCACCCTAGCCACTGTAGATCGGTGATGGTGGGAGACTTTATTTTGATTACTCACATAAAACCAACCTAGTATGGGTAGCCCTGACTAGTACAGGTCAGTTGACCACGTCGATACACAAACACTTTACCCACTTAGAAAAAAATTAAAGCTTTTAAAGGCCGATCATGAATGGCGGAGGTAAGGGACAGTAAAATTGCCCTATCAAGCAGGACAATGCCCTAGAGACTGACTATATTATTATTATTATTATTACTTGCTAAACTACAACCCTAGTCGGAAAAGCAGTACGCTATAAGCCCAAGGGCTCCAACAGGGAAAATAGCCTAGTACGGAAAGAAAACATGGAAAAACTACGAAAAGTTTAAGAACAATAATATTGGAATAAATCTTTCATATATAAACTATAAAATCTTGAAAACTTATGATCAGCGCCTTAGGCCCCTCTCCACTCAAGGTAGGACCAAGAAGGGCCAGGCAATGACTGCTGATGACTCGGCAGATAGACCTATGGGCTCTCCAAAACCCCCATCCTTAGTTCACAAGAATGGTGAGGTTGCAGCGACCAAAGGAACAAACGAGTTTAAGCGGGACTCGAATGGCTGCTGATGACTCAGCAGATAGACCTATGAGCTCTCCCCCCCCCCCCCATCCTTTGCTCACAAGGAAGGTGAGGTTGCAGCGACCAAAGAAACTAACGGGACTCGAACCCCCGTCAGGGACGTTACCGCGTCGGCCACCGCAACCCTTCATCTTAAAATACCAAGCATTGTTATGTTCAGCATAGATTTTCTCATGCAAGAACTCGTAATTTTTCCCCAAGTCTTCGAAACTTAATGGGAGAAACAAACTTTTAAGGCTTTTTTTTTTTTTTTTTTTTTTTTTTTTTTGAGGGGGGGGGGCCTAATGAGAACCTGCCAATTCACTAATAACGTATACTCGTCTTTCCCAGGTGTGTCCTAACTCTTTTGGGAGTCTCGTGCGACGCAAAGTACATTTTCAAACAATTCATCCTTAGAAAACCACTGGAAGATTCATTTTGCTCAACTTTTCGCGGCGCGCCAGGAAAAGTTTTGGGAGAGAGAGAGTGTATCTTCTCAGCAGGATCTTTCATTGCTCTTTTTCTTTATTTTATTTATTTGTATATATCTGGTTTTTAATCATTTACAACAATTTTATTGCATAGATTTATTTTTATTAGCTACTAATGTACATGGAAATTCAATGGTATGATATTTAACTTCTTAATTTTCGTTTTTTTTTTACTTCACTATTTCATGCTTTAAAATGTTTAAAAAACTTTTCCGTTGCTTTTATTGAATTTCGTTACTGACTGCTCAATTAAGAGTGAAGGATGTGTAAACTTAGTAATAGACGATGTATTATTATCAAAGTCTGCTAATTTGCAAGTTCAAGTAAATTTACATATTAAACCTTAACAGTTTATAATTTTATCAGTCGAATTGCCCACAGATTTCTCATAAGTACATAAACTTATAAAAATACAAGCATATATATATATATATATATATATATATATATATATTTATAAATATATATACATATATATATATTTATAAATATATATACATATATACTATATATATATATATATATATATATATATACAGTATATAATATATAAATATACATATATATATATATATATATACAGTATATATATAAATATATCTATATAAATATAACATATATATATATTAATATATATATATAATCATCATCATCATCTCCTCCTACGCCTATTGACGCAAAGGGATACATATCATCATCATCATCATCTCCTCCTACGCCTATTGACGCAAAGGGATACATATCATCATCACCATCATCTCCTCCTACGCCTATTGACGCAAAGGGATACATATCATCATCACCATCATCTCCTCCTACGCCTATTGACGCAAAGGGATACATATCATCATCACCATCATCTCCTCCTACGCCTATTGACGCAAAGGGATACATATCATCATCACCATCATCTCCTCCTACGCCTATTGACGCAAAGGGATACATATCATCATCACCATCATCTCCTCCTACGCCTATTGACGCAAAGGGATACATATCATCATCACCATCATCTCCTCCTACGCCTATTGACGCAAAGGGATACATATCATCATCATCATCATCTCCTCCTACGAGTATTGACACAAAGGATCTCGGTTATATAATGTGTGTTTATGTAAGTATAAAGCACATATATTCAACATAGGTACTTTCCTTATGGCTACCGGCTATAAAGAAACGCACAGCGGTTCCTCCAAAATTCATAAGTTGATTACTGAATTATGGATGAACCTCCCTATGGAGAAAAACTTCCACATCAGAATTTTTAAATAATAAACAAAAAAAGCTCATCAGCAGTGGGGAGGCCCCCAACGTAAAATGCACGCTTGCTCTTTCTGAATGTCAAAGCACTTCTTTTCCAAGATGACTTTCACACCACTTATCCAAATTTTTCAGGCATTTCTATCAGTATATATATATATATATATATATATGTATATCTATACAGTATATGTATATATATAGACACACACATATATATACATATATATATATATAAATACATATATATATATATATATATATAGCACACAGACACACCACACACACACACACATACTAAATATAATATATATATATATATATATATATATATATATACACATATATACAGTATATATATGTGTGTGTGTGTGTTTGTGTGTGATTGTTTGTTTGTCTGTGTGTCAATGTATTTTGGTGATATTCCAACCAACATTCCTATTTTAAAAGACCTTAGTCTGAATTATGATTTCATATAAATTCAACTCCTAAAGGATATACGTCAACGATGAACTCATTTTTTATTGTTAAATGAAACTTGAACATTGATTAGTAAATAGCTATCAATAGCTATCAAATTTGACAAAAAAATTACAAACTCCTTGATTTCACATGAAACTAACGTCTAACTTATTATTATTATTATTATTATTATTATTATTATTATTATTATTATTATTACTTGCTAAGCTACAACCTTAGTTGGAAAAGCAAGATGCTATAAGCCCAGGGGTCCCAACATGGAAAATAGCCCAGTGAGGAAAGGAAACAAGGAAAAATAATATATATAAAATTAATACCTCTATGATGAACTAATTTATGAATAAGCGTTCAATGAAACATGGACATTGCTTAATAAAACTGAGTATCAATTGCTAAAAACTAAAAAAAAAAAAAAAAAAAATTGATGGGAAATTCCCAACTCCATGATATCATATGAACCGAATGTCTAAGTATATACGTCTACATGAACTGATTCTAAATGAGCGTTAAATGAAACTCGTACACTGATTAATAATACTGAGTAACAATATCTATCAAAATCTGACAAAAAATTAAAATCCCGTGAAATTCTTATTGTGGTCTGATTGGTAACGTCTCTGCCTGGTGTTTGCCAGTCAGGGGTTCAAGTCCCGCTCAGTCTCGTTAGTGCCATTAGTGTCCGCAACCTAACCATCCTTGTGAGCTAAGGTGGGGGGAGGGGAGGTTTGGGGACTCTATAGATCTATCTGATGAGTCATCAGCAGCCATTGTTTGGCCTTCCCTGGTCTTAGCTTGGGCGCTGATCATATGATATATATGGTCGGTCTCTAGGGCATTATCGTGCTAGATTAGGGCCATATTACTGTCCCTTGTCCCTGCCATTCCTGGGCGGCCTTTAAACCTTCAAGGAGCCCTGTCTCAACTAGGAACACATGGCAACTCTTTCGACGGATGATGTTAAAGATGATCCACTATTTCATCAAGAAGAAAAATAATATAAGCTTTTTTTTTTTTTTTTTTTTTTTGGGTCTCCAGGACTCGTTCAGACATTCAGCAACAGAAAAAAAAGAAAGATCAGCGTCAGGAGTTTTTTTTTCCCCTTTATATGTGGTCCTCAAAAAGGCAGCAAACAGCTAGCCTTTATTGGTATTTGGAGTGGCAACATAAACTCTGCAACGTGACAGGTTAGCCCACGAAGAGGGAAGGGGGGGGGAGGGGGTAGATAAAAGCCCCCAAAGGATCTTAGAATAAAAAAAAAGATTGAAAGTATGATACCTCTTAAGGTTTTTGTCTCTCTCTCTCTCTCTCTCTCTCTCTCTCTCTCTCTCTCATATCTACAGGGGGTTGATAATATTCCCCCAAGGGCCTTAGAACAAAAAAAAAAAAAAGATTGAAAGTATGATACCTCTTAAGGTTTCTCTCTCTCTCTCTCTCTCTCTCTCTCTCTCTCTCTCTCTCATATCTACAGCAACTCTCACAATATCACACTCAGATTACGAAATATTGGAGGGGGAGGGGGGTAGATAATAATAATAGGCCCCAAGAGCCTCAGAACAAAAAAGAAAAGATTGGAAGTATACCTCTTAAGGTTTTTTGTTCTCTCTCTCTCTCTCTCTCTCTCTCTCTCTCTCTCTCATATCTACAGCAACTCTCTCAATGACACACTCGTATTACGAAATATTATTTTCCAATTACGGACCTTTCAATATGACGTACTAGATATGACTAGACATCCAAAGCATGTTTATCATTAAAACTAAACCACTGTTGATAATAAATAAGTGAATCAGCATATAAAAATTCATATTCCCCCCACCCCCCCCCCAAAAAAAAAGATTAAGATCAGTACCCAAAATAGAAATAAACAAATAAAAGGCCAATGTACAGGGGTGATAAGGGGTCTATTACTTAAAAAAAAAAAAAAAAAAAAAAAAAAAAAAAAAAAAAAAATCTATGAATGTTTATTATTAACTAATTACATGCAGCGAGCACCGGATGTAAATAACAATATAAAACTTGAGCTATTATATCAATAAAATTCCGCATTTTTTGTATGATAATAAAAAAAGATGTCTAACAAGTAATAAACTCGCGAGGTGAATTAATAGTAAAAGCCATGGAACTTTTTGAAGAGATATAACTTCTAAGATGCTGCGAAGTATTGAATCAAGGAAAGACAGTTTTTATTTAGAGGTCGAAGAATTCTTAATATCCACATCAGGAAAATGAAATGAGAGAAATTAGTAATGTTATATCCCCTTGGAGGTATAACGGGATGACCTGAAAGTGGGAGACTACTCTTTAGCCAGGCTGACACTTGCACGAATTTGTGGCACGCATTGTCACGACTCGAGTCGTGAACTGGCGTGAAGTGTTCGTAAACCCGTCGTGACATCAGGTTTACGAAGAATTTTGAAATGTTCAAAATTTTGGTCACAAAATTTCGTGACCGGGTCATGAACTATGCGCGAACTGTTCGTGAACTCGTCGGGACGATGTGGGAAGTGCGCAAACTATGCACAAACTATGTGTGAACTCCTCGTGCCAGTTCGTGTCAATGTGGACAAGTCAGCTGTGATTCTGAGGTACCTTTTTTTTTTTTTTTTTGATCTTCCAGTTCGTGCCACAAATTCGTGGCAAAAAGTCGTGCAAGTGTCAGGATACCTTTTGTTGTGTCCGCATTGGTCACACTCGGATGACACATGAGTTTTTGTGGGTGGCCAACATCAACTGTATTGCGACGACTATTTGGTACCATTGACAGTGAGACATTTGTTAACCAAATGCCCCACATATAGATTCAGAGAAATAAATATCTGTTTGAGGCTCGGGATGAGGATGGCAGGTTCATCCTTGCCGAGATTCTTGGACATGATGTGTCCTACCATGCTAGTGGTATTTTTAGCTTTATTTAAGAAGCACAACTTCTGAAAGATATTTAACTTATAAAATGACATCTTTGCTTTTATGGTTTTAATTAAATATTCTTTTATTTTCTATTTACAATAAAGGATATCGGCGTCAAAAACCTTTAGATGTCAGGATGCCAGAGAACCTCAAATCAATCAATCAAGGAAAGACATGACAGTTAAAATTACCGAACAATAAAAGAATGACTGTCTTGCAAGGCCACAGGCAAATGGGGGGGGGGGGTTTAGAGCCTAGAAGAAAAAACCTAACCCTGAAAAAAGTGAATTAACAGTATACAGGTCAAGTAACATATTTTCAACACTCTTCACAATACTAAAAAAAAGGATATACTTACAAAAAATCTATCAGTAAAATTTATAACAATAATGAGTAAATATCTTTACCCTCCGCCCACGAGGTTGGAAGGAGGTTATGTTTTACACCCTGTTTGTGTGTTTGTTTGTGAACAGCTTCCTGACCACAATTTTAATCGAGAGTAATGAAACATGCAGGGAATAGATTATGTAAATACAGTAGCTGGAAGGAAATGATTAAGTTTTGGTAGGTCATGGTCAAAGGTCAAAGGTCAAGGTCACAGTCAAGCAAAATTCACGTAATCAGCCAAAGTTTGGATATTGTCACAGAGACTTCAAACTTGGTTCA
>NC_090735.1:132312028-132315229 GCF_036898095.1 Palaemon carinicauda | reverse complement strand
TCTCTCTCTCTCTCTCTACTTCAGGAGTTTCCAAAATATCGTTGGCAAAGGAGGCCCACGGCCACCATGAATTCATGCACCAGCATAATTATTATTATTATTACTATTATTATTATTATTATTATTATCAATTATTAATTATTATTATTATTATTATTATTATTATTATTATTATTATTATTATTATTATTCCTATTATTATTATTATCAATTATTAATTATTATTATAATTATTATTATTATTATTATCATTAATCATCATTATTATTATTATTATTATTATTTTATTATTACTTGCTAAGCTACAACCCTAGTTGGAAAAGCAGGACGCTATAAGCCCAGAGGCCAAAACAGGGGAAAACAGCCCAGTGAGGAAAAGATAGCCTCTGCACCATGGTTATCCACCTTTTGGGGTGAGTTCTTTTGCTTGAGGGTACATTCGGCCACACTATTGTATCTAATTTCTCTTCTAGTTTTTTTTTTCTTTTTTTTTTTTAAGTTCTTATAGTTTATAGATGAAAGATGTATTTCAATATTGTCACTGTAATTAAAATATTTTAATTGTTCATTATTTTTCTTGAAGTATATTTATTTCCTTGTTTCCTTTTCTCACTGGGTTATTTTTCCCTGTTGGAGCCCTTTTGGGCTTATAGCATCCTGCTTTTCCATGTAGGATTGCAGCTTAGATGATATTAATAATAATAATAATAATAATAATAATAAAAATAATAAAAATAAAAATAATAATAATAATAATAATAATTATATATGAAATTTTTAGCTGGACATTCCTAATAAGATATCAAATAAATATAGTTCAGCCACTTTAAAAATAAACTTAATTGGGATAATACAGTAAGAAGTGATTTATGATTAATAATGGCTGATATGGTTCAGTAAGAGTACACATGATTTTAGCGTATATATAACAATTACATATTTACGTAAATCATACTTATGTAATCACAGCAATATAAACAAACTTTGAATCCATATTAACCTGTTTATGTAGTGAACCATGAAATCGAATTTCACTGACATAATTTCCATAAATTTTACTGGTCATTAATCATAGTCACGTTCCTTGTATCCGAGTGACACTGTAAAAGGTCAGAATGAATGGAATGAAGGACATCATGCAATCAAATCACTAATTTGGGACCTATACATTTCATAATCACATTAATTCGGGACCTATACATTTCATAATCCCATTAATTTGGTACCTATAAATTATATAATCACTTTAATTTGGGACCTATACATTTTATAATCACTTTAATTTAGGACCTATACATTTTATAATCCCACTAATTTGGGACCTATACATTTATAATCACATTAATTTGGGACCTATACATTTCATAATCACTTTAATTTGGGACCTATAAATCTTATAATCGCTTTTATTTGGGACCTATACATTTAATAATCATCTTAATTTTGAACCTTTACATTTTATAATCACTTTAATTTGGGACCTATAAATTTTATAATCACTTTAATTTGGGACCTATACATTTTATAATCACTTCAATTTGGGACCTATACATTTTATAATCACTTTAATTTGGGACCTATACATTTTATAATCACTTTAATTTGGGACCTATACATTTTATAATCACTTTAATTTGGGACCTATACATTTTATAATCACTTTAATTTGGGATCTATACATTTTATGATCACTTTAATTTGGGATCTATACACTTTACAATCACTTTAATTCGGGACCTATACATTTCATAATCCCATTAATTTGGTACCTATAAATTATATAATCACTTTAATTTGGGACCTATACGTTTTATAATCACTTTAATTTGGTACCTATAAATTTTATAATCCCTTTAATTTGGGAAAATCGGTACCAAGAGAATTGAAATCCTATTCAGGAGTGTTATTCGTTACAGGATTCGAACGTAGCCACTGTAAATTGACAAATTTATGAATTTCTACTTGATTGTTAAATGAAACAAGAAACAAACGAATATAAGGATAACAATCTTAAAGAACCACGGATGAGAGAAGACTCGAGGGCATTTGAGAAGGAGTAGCTCCTTGGAGAAGCTCCTTGGAAATTGAGACTTGAAATCTCAGCCTCTCGGGAATAAGAGATGGACAGTAGCCTATTTCAAGAGCAGTGTGTGCTACAAAATGTATGTTCAGTATATATATATATATATATATATATATATATATATATATATATATATATATATATATAGATATATAGATATATATAAATATATATAAATATATATATATATATATATATATATATGCTGACGTTGTTATTGTTATTGTTATTATTATTATTATTATTATTATTATTATTATTATTATTATTATTATTATTATTATTATTATTATTATTATTATTATTATTGTTGTTGTTGTTGTGTGGATAAGTATTGAATTAAAAGCTCAAGATAGAGACGACTGGAGAAATCTAACCGAGGCCCATTGCGTCAATAGGCATAGGAGATGATGATGATGATGATGATGATCAACATTATTATAAACGTGTTGTACGGTATTACAACCGGGTATTAATAGGTTTTTGGGTGTAGTTATGGTATAATTCTTTGTGGCCACAGCTTGGTTAAAATTCATTTTATGTAATAACCTCAAATGAAACACTGAGCTGGAGATTTCATAAATCTGTAAATTACTGAACAATTTTCATTAAAAAAAAAAATATATATATATATATATAAGGGCATTAAGACCACACACATCGTTGAATGAATTCATCGTACTTCATACAAAGAATTGCATCATTTGTCCAAACAGTAAATTTGAGAATATAAATCTACATAAAATTATCTTTAAAGATTTAACAATTCATTAGCCAATCAAAATAGACGCGAAATAAAGTCACCTTAATTAAAAAACGAGGAAAATGCAACCAATACTATTATTTACTAAAAAAAAAAAAAAAAAAAAAAAAAAAAAAAAAAAAAAAAAAAAAAAAAAAAAAAAAAATATTCAGGGTTAAAAGAAAAAAAATTCAGGGTCAGTGGTTGAACTTGTCAATACTGGGTACATTGCTGACATGACGACAGAAAATTATGTAACGAGAGGTACAGGAAAGGCAAAGCGGATGGTACGTAACCTGTGAAGTAACATACGCAACACACTGTTACCAATAAAAAAACGGGGAGCTTCTAGTAAAAAAGTTATCATAAACACCAA
>NC_090735.1:132294528-132307028 GCF_036898095.1 Palaemon carinicauda | reverse complement strand
TGGATGGAACGGAAACCGCGAAAGGGAATCCAGACATTAAGAGAGAGAGAGAGAGAGAGAGAGAGAGAGAGAGAGAGAGAGAGAGAGAGAGAGAGAGAGAGAGTTACTAAACATACAGAATTGGTACTAAAAACATATACAGTATTATTATTATTAATTGCTAAGCTACAATCCTAGTTGGAAAAGCAGGATACTATAAGCCGCGGGGTCAAACAGGGAAAATAGCCCAGTGATACAAGTTAAAATAAAATATTTTTAGAATACTAACATTAAAATAAATATTTCCTACATAAACTATAAAAACTTTAACGAAACAAGAGGAAAAGAAATAAGATAGAATAGTGTGCCCGAGTGTACCCTCAAGCAAGAGAACTCTAACCCAAGACAGTGAAAGACCATGGTACAGAGGCTATGGCACTACCCACGACTAGAGAACAATGGTTTGATTTTGGAGCGTCCTTCTAAAAGAACTGCTTACCATAGCTAAGGAGTCTTTTCTACCCTTACCAAGAGGAAAGTAGCCACTAAACAATTACAGTGCAGTAACCCCTTGGGTGAAAAAGAATAGTTTGGTAATCTCAAGTATTGTTAGGTGTATAGGGGCAGAGAAGAATATGTAAAGAATAGGCCAGACTATTCGGTGTGTGTGTGTGTGTAAGCAAATGGAAAATGAACCGTAACCAGAGAGAAGGATCCAATGTAGTACTGTCTGGCCAGTCAAAGGACCCCATAACTCTCTAGCGGTAGTACGTCAACGGGTAGCTGGTGCTCTGGCCAATCTATCTACCTACTAGTTCACGGTAATATATGAACACAAACAACATGAGCCCTCTTAGCATCTCTGATATTATTATTATTATTATTATTATTATTAGTAGTAGTAGTAGTAGTAGTAGTAGTAGTAGTAGTAGTAGTAGTAGTAGTAGTAGTAGCAGCAGCAGCAGCTAAGCTACAACCCTACTTGGAAAATCAAAATGCTATTAAGCCCAAAGGCTCCTTTCCTGCCTAATATTCATGAGAGGCTTAGCGTGCATCTAAAGATGAATAAGTTTACAAAGAAACTGACAATTTACTCTATATTGAAATTCCCAGGCGAGCTTGTCCCAAGCCTCGAAAACTTGTTTTATATTTACCTTCAACCTGTTGGCTAAAATAAGAGACGAACAACTCAGGAGTCTAAAGAATGCGTGTCTGTAAAAAGAAGACACTATAAGAAGAGGAGAGATATACAGTATATACTATTTCTACTTTAATTTTCTATGCTGATTTTAGTATAATACCCATTAAAAGTATTTTAGAATGATTTGCTAAAATATTTAAGTTGTATCGATCTCCCAGCGCTACAATCAATGAACACTAATACCTTAAGTTGCAGAAGGGCACCAATTTAAATCTTCATCAACAATGTTTTTATGTTGACCAGGCTGACATGAGTCTTTTTAAAGTTTATATATGACATATCTGTTTTTTACTTTGTTAATAGTTTATATAGGACATATCTGTTTTGACGCTGTTGCTGTTTTTAGAATGATATATTGTTAATTTATTCTCATCATTTATTTATTTCCTTATTTCCTTTCCTCACTGGGCTATTTTTCCCTATTGGAACCCTTGGGCTTATAGCATCTTGCTTTTCCAACTAGGGTTGTAGCTTGGCTAGTAATAATAATAATAATAAATAGAACTAAATTATTATGAATAATGCAATAAACATAAATAAAACTTCATTAAATTATTTATAAAATACTACTTATGGATATTCAAATAAAAAAACGCATGAAATGACATAGCCGACACTAAAGTTTCACTGTATTCAAATATAACATTCACATGGCTCCGGGCATACGTCGCATACCTCTCTGAAGATTATGGCACGATTGACCAAACGGAAGACCTAGTGGAGTACTATCTATAAATAAAGAAAAAAAAGTGTACTAGTTTGGGAGAGGATGCCACACAAGGGGATATGCTGTAGATATTTTAAATTACTATTGCACTATCGACCTAATTTCGATGCATTTTTATGGCGCTATAGATTTAACTGCAATGCATTTTTAATGTATTCATTAAAAAGGGAGATTATAAAAAATACGACTATGTAAAATCCCACAAAGAAATTCCTCAACTCATTCATGACGAAAACGAGGAAAAGCAGCAATCCACTATCGACTTAATTTCAATGCATTTTTAAGGCGCTGTAGATTTAATTTCAATACATTTTTAATGTATTCATTAAAAGGGGGGGGGGGGTTATAAAAAAAATACTACGACTATATAAAATCATAAAAAGAAATTCCTCAACTCATTCATGAAGAAAACGAGGAAAAACAGCAATCCACTATCGACTTAATTTCATTGCATTTTTATGGCGCTGTAGATTTAATTTCATAGCATTTTTAATGTATTCATTAAAAAGGGGGGTTATGAAAAATACCACGACTATATAAAATCATATAAAGAAATTCCTCAACTCATTCATGACGAAAAGAGGAAAAGCAGCAATCCAACCACTTCGAACCTTTACAAAGCAGCTGTTAAAATTCCAATCCTGTAACCACTGAGCAACTTTACCTGCGGCTCCGACGGCTGTTTTCTCCGAAAGCAATCGCTGCACTAAGTCCCGAAGGGCGTCCTCGTCCAGACTGAGGGACCGGCCCCTTTCGCTGGACTCCCCTCCTTTCCTGCCTTTCTCGCCATTATTTCCCGACACGCAATCGATCTTCCAGGGCGTGGCACATAACCACACAGTACTTTCTTCTCGGTCTGTCGCATGACAGATTCTTCCCTTCTCCTCCTCGGGGATGGCATTACTCTCCTCTTCCTCACACGATCCTGCAGGGGTCTTTAAGGGTCCTACTTTATTTTTCAAGACGGTCTCCCTCAGCAGAGGAAGCTGCACCTGAGCGTGTCTCTTCGTCGTAAGTGACACATCCGAAGGATGCTGCTGTCTTAGTACGACGCCCAGTTCTTCTTCTGATTCCTCTTCATCATCGATAAAAGGGATGTCATTGTGGTCAATGCACTCTAAGTTTTCTTCGTTTATTCCATCGTCTCTATCCATACCCGAGTCGTGGTCTGTTCCTTCGACCATTGATAAATTAAAGGTATTTTCAATAATAAAATCACTCATAGTTTTCATACCCCTTGAATGATTATCCAAATTGGACGGTTCATTACCCTCGTTTTCAATACTCGTGTCATTCTGTGAATAATTTTCACTTTCTAAACTCACTTTGGACGTCACTTCGTTAAAACCTACACAGAAAGTCTTTTGATCATTTACACTATTCGACCCTACCGCTAAATCATCACAAAACTTACGAGGCGCTTTCTTTGACTCCGATTGAAAAGAATCTTCATCTAAATTTTCTAAAATTGATTCTGTACGATTCTTTTCAATCCCACTGTCATCAAAATTATGGAGAGGTGAAACCTTAGACGCAGAAGCACAGCCATCATAAGCATGAAGGAGTTTACTATAACTGAGCGGATGATTTGTCTTGGGAGTGCCAAAGGAAGTCTCATAAACGTCACCGGATGCATTTTCACAATGACCTACAGATAGTTGTAGGGCGCATCCTACATCTGACGGCGATTTCTTAACATCATTAGGTCCTATAGGATTCTGCTCGTGGATTATCATACGCGTTTTCTTCTCAACAGGTGGTAATAGAAGAGTTTCTCCTGAATCGCTATTTTCGAATGAAGTATTATGTTTAGACTGAGAAGTTCGACGAAGATTGATCGGATGAAGACAAGCGCCGATCCTTGAAGACTGGCAAAGACACTTTTCTGGGGCATCTTGATCTGTCGAATTGACAAGTAGAGACGGTAGATGAGTAGATGAATCCAAAGTATCCGTCTCCAATATATCTTTCGAAATACCTTGACCTTTGCAATCCCAAAAGACGGATTTCATACAGAGATCAGATAATGAATCCACAATCGGCTTCGCATCACTTCCAGTCGTCAAATCATTTTCTTTCTTATCCATCATCAAGTCTTCGCCTCGGACGGATTTTATACAAAGATCCGATAATGAATCCACAATCGGCTTCGCATCACATCCAGTCGTCAAATCATTTTCTTTCTTATCCATCATCAAGTCTTCGCCTCGGACGGATTTTATACAAAGATCAGATAATGAATCCACAATCGGCTTCGCATCACATCCAGTCGTCAAATCATTTTCTTTCTTATCCATCATCAAGTCTTCGCCTCGGACGGATTTTATACAAAGATCCGATAATGAATCCACAATCGGCTTCGCATCACTTCCAGTCGTCAAATCATTTTGTTTCTTATCCATCATGAAGTCTTCGCCTCGGACAGATTTTATACAAAGATCCGATAATGAATCCACAATCGGCTTCGCATCACTTCCAGTCTTCAAATCATTTTCTTTCTTATCCATCATCAAGTCTTCGCCTCGGACGGATTTTATACAAAGATCCGATAATGAATCCACAATCTGCTTCGCGTCACATTCAGTCTTCAAATCATTTTCTTTCTTATCCATCATGAAGGCTTCGCCTCGGAGTTATAAAAACTCAGGAACCTCAAGACATTTTTCCTTTTCTGTCGATTTTCTAGAATAAACAAGACACACGACGAAAAGGGTTTGTATACGTGTGCCACGAAAGGCTCTCACGGTAGCAGTGCCGGAGGAGACTGATTGGCACAAACCCCTGTCTGGCAGACACAGATACCTACGGCAGTTGGCACCGGAAGGCAACTAATCCACACCAGCTGACAACATTATACGCCACGTGTTTAATTATCATTATTATTATTATTATTATTATTATTATTATTATTATTATTATTATTAAAATAATAATTATAATAATTATCATTATAATTATAATTATAACTATCATCATCATCATTATTAATTTATTATTATTATTACTATTACTATTACTATTACTACCACTATTATTATTATTATTATTATTATTATTATTATTATTATTATTATCATCATTATTATTATAATTATTATTATTATTATCACTTACTAACCTACAACCCTAGTTGGAAAATGAGAATGCTATAAGCCCCTGGGGGGTTCCAACAGGGAAAACAGCCCAGTGAGGAAAGGAAACAAGGAAATAAATAAACGATATAAGTAATGAAAAAATAAAATAAAATAATATATCTTAAAGAAGAGTAACATTAAAATAAATATCTCCTATATAAACTATAAATTTATAACGTAAGACAAAAAACCCACTTGGGCTTCACATGTATAAACAGTTTTGTTTACTGGATATCTATAAGCATTCTAAGTTGTTAGTCCAACACACTCACTTTCGGGGGTCTTAAACGCCTACAACGTCTGTCACTTCCGGTAGTTACTAATCAGAACAAGAGTTTCTTGAGTTTGTCGATCGATGCAAATTTGTAACAATAAACAAAGTTTAATTCAAAACAAATCAAATTATACTATTTCAAAAAAAGGAAATAAAAAAAAATAAGAAATAAAAATACATGAAAATTATTCACTGGTTTTGAATGGTTGAAATTCGCAGAGGTCAATAATTTATAAAAAAAAAAAAAAAAAAAAAAAAAAAAAAAAATAATAATAATAATGATAATAATAATAATGATAACAATAATAATAATAATAATGATAATAATAATAATAATAATGATCGTTATAATAATAATAATGATGATAATAATGATAATGATAATAAAAAAACAATAATAATAATAATAATAATAATAATAATAATAAAAATAATAATAAAATAATAATAATAATAATATTAATGATGAAAATAATAATAATAATAATAATAATAATAATAATAATAATAATAATAATAATAATAATAATTGTTATTATTAGAACATCGCTCATGAATTCGTATGCAGCATTAATTTAATTTAATTAGAAAAAATATACTCTTTATTTCAAAAAAATCAAATGAATAGAAAATCACCATTAAAACCAATCTCCTTTTCAATATTTTAGTATATAACAAATCTAGTTATATAATCCATTGTGGCGATGATATTAAGAATATATTTCAAAGCTGGCAAAAGAAACTGACGATGCTTATCATTAATTATTAATTATTATTATTATTATTACTATTACTATCATCATTATTATAATTATTATTAATAATTATTAATTATTATTATTATTATTATTATCATTATCATTATTATTATTATTATTATTATTATTAATTATTATTATTAGCATTATCATTATTATTATTATTATTATTATTATCATTATTATTATTATTAATTATTATTATTAATTATTAATCATTATTATTATTATCATTATCATTATTATTATTATTATTATCAATTATTATTATTATCATTATCATTATTATTATTATTATTATTATTATTATTATTAATTATTATTATTATTATTATCATTATCATTATTATTATTATCATTATTATTATTATCATTATTATTATTAATTATTATTATTAATTATTAATCATTATTATCATTATTATTATTATTATTATTATTAGCTAAGCTACAACCTTAGTTAGAAAAGCAGGATGCTCTAAACCCAAGGGCTCCAACAAGGAAAAATTACCCAGTGGGAATGATATTATTATTATTATTATTATTATTATTATTATCATTATTATTATTATTATTACTTGCTAAGCTACAACCCTAGTTGGAAAAGCAGGATGCTATAAGCCCAGGGGCTCCAACAGGGAAAAATACCCCAGTGAGGAAAGGAATCAAGGAAAACTAAAATACTGTAAGAAGAGTAACAACGTTAAAATAAATATCTCCTATATAAACTATAAAAAGCTTTAACAAAACAAGAGGAAGAGAAATAAGATAGAGTATTGTATCCAAGTGTACCCTCAAGCAAGAGAACGCTAACCCAAGAAAGTGAAAGACCATGGTACAGAGGCTATGGCAATGCCCAAGACTAGAGAACAACGGTTTGATTTTGGAGTGTACTCCCTGTGAAAATATTTTGGTACTTTCAAGCGTTATATTGCCCATACGCATTTTTTTATTTATGAAATTGGACCAGATGGTGCTGGAACTTAGGAGACCTTTCAGCTCCTAAAGTTTTAAAGGCCACTCATGAATGACATAGAAAAGGGACAGTGATATTGCCATATCAGGCAGGACAATGCCCTAGAGACTGACCATATATACATATGATCAGCGCCCAAGCCCCTCTCCTCCCAAGCTCGAACCAAGGAGGGTCAGGTAATGGCTGCTGATGACTCAGCAGATAAGACATATAAGCTCCCAAAACCCCATCCTTAATTCATAAGGATAATGAGGTTACAGTGACCAAAGGAACTAACGAGTCTGAGCGGGACTCGAACCCCAGTCTGTTGATCACCAGTCAGGGACATTACCACATAGACCACCATAATGGGGAGAGAGATGGTGAGCAGAAATAGCAGAGAGAAAACGGGAACTGAGGAATTATAGTTCAAAAGTGACAACAGGGACAAAGGGAGAATCCATTTACCTTTAAGTAATGCCTACAGTCTAACTGTGCTTATCCCTAACGAAATATCCCAGGATTACTCTATTAACTCCTGTGAATATCCATACACAGTAAACACTGTACAGCAGTCATAGAAAACGGTACAGTAGTTATAGTATACGATACAGTAATCAAAGAAAATGGTACAGTATCCACAGTAAATGGTACAGTTGTCATAGAAAACGGTACAGTAATTATAGTATATGATACAGCAGTCACAGAAAATTGTACAGTAGTCATAGTATATGGTACAATAGTCATAGTATATGGTACAGTTGTCATAGAAAACGGTACAGTAATTATAGTATATGATACAGCAGTCACAGAAAATGGTACAGTAGTCATAGTATATGGTACAATAGTCATAGTACATGGTACAGTTGTCATAGAAAACGGTACAGTAGTTACAGTATACGATACAGTAGTCACAGAAAATGATTCAGTAGTCATAGTATATGGTACAGGTGTCATAGAAAACGGAACTATGAATTCATTCAAAAGTAAACGTTATCAATGCAGAACAGGAGGGAACAGAGCATAACGTTTTCTATCACATGCAATATTCGAAAAGATTCTGTCGTTCATATAAAAGGAAAAGGAATAATTTTGTTATTCACGAATAAAAAGGAAATGGAAACTTATTTTAGTCTTATATTAAAACCGGTGATATAAAAGAATTACTAATATATTATAATTAACAAGTTGTAAAGTTTTAGAGACCGCTTGATTATGTTTTCCTGAATGACAGCAAGAACGTTTTCTTTGTCCCAAAGTAACATTTTCCTTAGGGGTAACTAATGTAATCTTATCCTTCTCCAGTATAACATTTAAGATGGTCTTTATAATATTATATATGATTACTATGACAATTAATATACATATATGTGTCAGATTATATATAAGCAGAGATAATAATAACTAGACGTTTCAATTGCCATATGGGAGAATTAAACTATTCCAATAGTTATTCATAAGGTGAGGGGCATTGCTGTTAAAGTAAACGACGCCAGTGGTTCTCTCTCTCTCTCTCTCTCTCTCTCTCTCTCTCTCTCTCTCTCTCTCTCTCTCTCTCTCTCTCTCTCTCTCTCTCAGCAAGATACAGCACCACTCAATGTGGCAATTTCTTTACACACAAAATAGCAAATACTTGGAATAGACTTCTAGCGGATGTAGTTAGACAAGATCATAAGAACTCGCAAAATGTTTAAAGTAAATCGCTCTACCAAAGAGCAAATTGAGTCTCCGCAGATGGACTAATGTCTTTGAGACATCCAAAATCCTTGTAATATTCTCTCTCTCTCTCTCTCTCTCTCTCTCTCTCTCTCTCTCTCTCTCTCTCTCTCTCTCTCTCTCTCTCCTCTCTCTCTCTCTCTCTCTCTCTCTCTATATATATATATATATATATATATATATATATATATATATATATATATATATATATATATATATATATATATACTATATATATATATATATATATATATATATATATATAGAGAGAGAGAGAGAGAGAGAGAGAGAGAGAGAGAGAGAGAGAGAGAGAGAGAGAGAGATGGAACTCACATCTTTCACTATAAAATGCAAATCACGTATTATACACTATAATCGTGCCTTACAAATTAGACATAACAAAATATTCCTCAGGATATACATTCAGTATGATAAAAAAAATGTAAACAAATAGATTGCAAAAATCACAGACTGATCTACACGTCTCAAAGACCTCATTAAAGGCCCACTTTCCAAAGTTAATACCATCCATTGCACTCTGGTGATATAAGCAGCACTTAACTAGTGAAGCACAGATTACTGCAATTACTAACAACCAGTCTATCGTTATGCAAGATAAAATAGCGCATTGTAACTGTAGTTCAAGTTACGAAATTAAGAATTTAAACGACGTCCTTTTTTGTGTCAAGGGTGATAAATTGTAGTTTTAAACTACAGTCACGAACGAGATATTCTTACAACAGTCGCACATGTATTTTAAATGATCACTTGCCACAAAAAAAAAAAAAAAAAAAAAAAAAAAAAAAAAAAAAAAAAAAGGTGACATCAGTTTTTTTTTTTTTTTTTTGGATTTATGAAGGTTGTCTGGATTACCATAGAAATCTTCAAACCTTATGCAATATTGAAATGAAAGTGTATAACGACATATATGTAAAATTATAATAGAAGACTATTATGATTTGCATTTACTGTTCTCAAAATATTTTATTTTTTCTTGTTTCCTTTCCTCACTGGGCTATTTTCCCGGTTGGGGACCCTGGGCTTATAGTATTCTATTTTTCCAACTAGGTTTGTAGCTTATCAAATAATAATAATAATAATAATAATAATAATAATAATAATAATAATAATATGACATGCATTCCGAACCTAGCAAATACAACACGCCCGGTAATAAACTCTAAGGGAAACTCCATCCACATATCAGGACGAGTGAAGATAGGTTCCAATAACTGGCATTCAATCTTTCATTACCCAACCATAATAAATACTTATAGAGCACTCGAAAATACCTAAAATTTCTGAACTAAATTTCCCCGAGGTTATTATAGAATATTAGGCTAATGTAAGTCTCTTTTTACAGTTTATATATGAAACGTTTTAATGTTGTTACTGATCTTGAAATATTTTATTGCAATTGTCCATTATTTCTCATATAGTATATTTATTTCCTCATTTCCTTTCCTCACAGAGCTATTTTTCCCTTTTGGAGCGCTTGGGCTTATGGCTTCCTTATTTTCAAAATAGGTTTGTGGCTTAGCTAGTAATAATAATAATAATAATAATAATAATAATAATAATAATAATAATAATAATAATAATAATAGTAAATACAACAACAACAACAACAATAATAATAATAATAATAATAATTATTATTATTATTACTATTATATTACTAATAATAATAATAATAATAATAATAATAATAAAAATAATAATAATAAAAACAATAATAATAAAAATAAATATAACGATTACAATAATAATAATAATAATAATAATAATAATAATAATAATAATAATAATAATAATCGTCTACTTCTTTTCTTGAGATAAGCCTTGATCTATTTTCGACAAGGATCACCCGCCACCATTATTATTTACGGAAGGATTCATTCTTCCGTGAGATTACCTACTCCAACCTGTTAATCTTCCTTATATCAAAAGAGCAACGTGTCTGGTTATATATATATATATATATACATATATATATATATATATATACATATATATATATATATATATGTATATATATATATATATATGTATATACATATATGTATATATATATATATATGTATGTATATATATATATATATGTATATATATATATATGTATATACATATATATATATATATATGTATGTATATATATATACATATATATATATATATATACATATATATATATGTATATACATATATGTATATATATATATATATATGTATGTATATATATATACATATATATATATATATATACATATATATATACACATATATATATATATATATAAATATATATATATATATATATATACGTACGTGTATGTGTCTTTAGTAAAACATGTGATAATATTTTTTCCACTAATGCAATTGTATCTATTAGATTTAACTTCTCGTTAACAAGCCACAGATCCTCAATTTTTATTATTACTTGATAAGCTGTAACACTAGTTGGAAAAGAAGGATGCTATATACCCAAGGATTCCAACGGGAAAAATTAGCTCAATGAGGATAGAAAATAAAGAAACAGATCGAATAGTGTGCCCGAGTGTACCCTCAAGCAAGAAATCTCTAACCCTAGACAGTGGAAGACCATGGTACAGAGGATATGGCACTACCCAAGACCATGACTATGGCCAAAGGTAATCGTCCATATTATTTTTTTTTTCTTTTTCTTTTTTCTTTTTTTTTTAATAATGAACCATATTATTTACGAACACTCTTGAGAACACAGTAAAAGTTTTAAGAGTAATAATGCAGCTGTGATACTATATTTCCTGCTCTTTTTGTCAATTTCTTATATGTAGGCCAATGCCATTTTCAGTTTTTTTTGTTATTTGTTGTTTTTTCTTGTTTAATGAACAGGCTTCATAAGAGTAGGCCTACTACTCTTTCATATCCACCTAACGATTCTTTATATTTCTTATTAATGACATATCATCGTAGTCATAGTTTTTAAACAATCTAAACAACCCAAGTCTGATAAATGTAAAAGCAAAGAGATATACATTCACGGGGACCAATACTGTAATTTCCCTTCATGCGTAATAGACAGTACTTTTGTACGGAGTCACCGAAAGGCCTTCAACAGCGTAGAACGAGTTGCGGTGACAAGGTAAAAGTGACAGACACACGCACGAACAATCTGGAGAAAAATCTCCTTCCATGCATACCATGACGGTCTACTCTATATACAGATTGTGACCGAAATTCCATCAACTGTGCAGGACGGTTTCAGCAAAATCTAAATATATATGCAGCCGTTTATAGTCCACTGCAGGACAAAGACCTTAGACTTACCCTTATTCATGTCTGGGGCTTGGCCAGTTTTCATCACCACGCTGGCGAGTGTGGATTGATGATGGTGGGAGACTTTTGTCTGATCGCTCACAGCAAACCAACCTAATATAGGTGGCCCTAATTAGTACAGCTTTGCTTTGGCTTCGTGTACAGGTCTATAATTGTTTGCCTCTAGTCTTGATCCACTTTTGAAGATAGGGGTTATATAACCTACTTTATGTTTAACATATATTTCGCTCATATCTACACTTTGTCTTAGCAGTATTGCAAACGGCTTCGCGATAGTGTTTGCAGTTTTTTTTAACCGTAGTTCTGTTCGGCTGCCTTGCAGCGTATGTTCATGTGTTGTGCCAGTCATCAACGTCTTTCTTCCCAGCAGCGGGGAGTCCTGGCGCGGTTAGGTCGACATTTCGAAACGTTTGAGGTGCTTGTTATGTTTTAGGTGTT
>NC_090735.1:132284528-132287028 GCF_036898095.1 Palaemon carinicauda | reverse complement strand
CCTTTTAATAATATATTATTTTATACATTTGACTCAAAGTTCTCAAACAAAAACAATTTAAATTTGTAACGTTAGTTACAAGTATATACTATAACCTAATTTAAAATGAAACAGAAAAAAATATATATTTCCCTTCAACCCTTTCATCTATATGATAGTATGATACTTTAAGTCTACTTCCCCCCTCCCCCCATCCACGCCACTCCCTCTCTTTGAAGGCTCGAGTGACATCCATCAATCAACTCGGGCAGGAGCTCCCATTCACAACCAGAGCACGAAGAGCTCCAACCAGACAGCGCCAATAAGGCGACAGCATCACCCTTTTCCATACACATAAACAGGAGCCATTCACACACACACACACACACATACACACACAAACACACACACACAGATTGTCTGGACAGTACAGTATCTCCGGACGGGGCTCTTTAACAATGTGGTCCCCTTCCGGAGTTACTATTACTACTACTACTACTACTACTACTACTACTACTACTACTACTACTACTACTACTAATAATAATAATAATAATAATAATAATAATAATAATAATAATAATAATGTTTATTGGACAAAAAATATTTTCATAAAAAAGATTTACAAAAAAGATTCAGTCCAAGCCCATGTGGAGCAGAGCTTTTCGGGCAATAATAAAACTAGAATATCATCAATTAAGAAAGAAAAAAGAAGTAAATATTGATATAGATATACAAAATGTACACATAAATATACATAAGTATATATATATATATATATATATATATATGTATATGTGTATGTATATATATATATATATATATATATATATATATATATATATATATATAGCCTATATATATATACATATATAGGCTATATATGTAGATATATATATATATATATATATATATATATATATATATATATATATATATATATATATATATACATAAATACATATAAATGAGATTCTTAGCCTCAAAAATGGAAATGTACATTTATATAATAAAGAAGGGTGGTATACGAAACTACTGTCTGGACAACGTGTGTGTGAATGGCCAGGAATGGCTCGTCTTCATATGTATGGAATAGGACGATGTTGTCCTCATATTGGCGCCTGGCCATTCTCCCATAGCCCACCCAGGTGTCCCACTCACCCTCCCCTAAGCATCCCTAACCAGTCTTGTTTACAAACACAAATCCTTCCCCAACAATCCCCCAACATCGGAACATCAATCCCTGACCAATGCCACACAGAGAATTATCCTTCTCTTCCCAACCGCACTCTTAAGACACTGGGCTTATAGCATCCTGCTTTTCCAACTAGGGGTGTAGCTTAGCAAGTAATAATAATAATAATAATAATAATAATAATAATAATAATAATAATAATAATAATAATAAAACAAAATAAAAATAATAAAAATAAAAATAATAACAAGCTATTTATTCATATCAGTTTTTAATTGTTTATCAAGCATAATCCAATTGGGCTCGATGACCATTGATGTTATGATGCCAGATAATTTCCAATCAATAATGCATTCTTTCCTTTAGGAGAGATAACGAGATAGATTGTACAACTTACTCTCCTTATCTTGATAAAAAATATGTCAGAACATCTGTTACACGTCTGGTAAGATTTCGAGGAAATACTGGTTAAAAGAAACACTGATAGATCAATTCTTAACAGAAATTGGACTTTAACGCCTATGTCCAGCTGAAAACATTTAAATAATAACTACACACGTAACCATAACAAAAACAACAACAACAGCAACGAAACAACAACAACAAAAACAAATGCAGTCTTTTCTAACCTTTAAACAACAATAATATATGGAAAATGATGACTATATTTTAGGTATAACGTCAATATTAGGAATATTTTCAAATGCAGTATTTGCAAAGAATTTGCTAAAACTAAATATAACAATTAGAAAATAGCCTTTTGGAAATTCATTGTATTTTCTATATTATTATTATTATTATTATTATTATTATTATTTTCAAATAATAATAATAATAATAATAATAATAATAATGCAGTCGTTTTTAACCTTTATAATCATTATTTTTCCATATAGAAAATACGATGAATTTCCTACATATATTTTCTAATAACATTACAATAAAATGCTACTCCATTTAAACCCTTGGAATCTTTAGCAATAAGCCTTATAAATACAATAGTAACCCCTTAAAAAAAAAAATACCTTTGAAAATATATGAGAATTGTCCGTAGATTTTATAACAATCTCCTCGAGTTTAGTGTAATGCAAATTATTATTATTATTATTATTATTATTATTATTACTATCCAAGCTACAACCCTAGTTGGAAAAGCAAGATGCTATAAGCCCAGGGGCTCCAACAGGGAAAAATAGCCCAGTGAGGAAAGGAAATAAGGAAATAAATAAATGAAGAGAACAAATTAACAATAAATCATTCTAAAATAAGAAACAACGTCAAAACAGACATGTAATATAATAAACTATCAACAACATCAAAAACAAA
>NC_090735.1:132274528-132277028 GCF_036898095.1 Palaemon carinicauda | reverse complement strand
TTTCCCATATTTCTAGCCAAGCTACAGTCCTGGTTGGAAAAATAGAGTGCTATCAGCAAAAGGCCTTCGACCTGGAAAGCAAGATGGCGAGGAAAAGATATAAATAAACAATGTAGAAGTAATGAAGAACAAATGAAATATTTTAAGATCAGTAACAACGTTATTATTATTACTATTATTATTATTATTATTATTATTATTATTATTATTATTATTATTATTACTTGCTAAGCTACAACACTACTTGGAAAAGCAGGATGCCATGAGACCTGGGGCCCCAACAGGGAAAATAGCCCAGTAAGGAAACGAAACAAGGAAAAATATATTCTAAGAACTGTATCAATATTAAAATGAACAATTCCTATATATGCTATTAAAACTTTAACAAAACAAGAGGAAGATAAATTAGACAGAATAGTGTGCCCGAGTGTACCCTCAAGCAAGAGAACTCTAACCCAAGACAGTGGGAGACCGTGGTACAGAGGCTATAGCACTACCCAAGACTAGAGAACAATGCTTTGATTTCGGAATATCCTTCTCCTAGAAGACCTGCTTACCATAGCTAAAGAGTCTCTTCTACTCTTACCAAGAGGAAAGTAGCTACTGAACAATCACAGTGCAGTAGTCAACCCCTTGGGTGAAGAATAATTGTTTGGTAATTTCAAAGCTGTCAGGTGTATGAGGACAGAGGAGAATATGTAAAAAATAGGGCAGACTATCCAGTGTATGTGAAGGCAAGAGGTAATAGCACCGTAACCAGAGAGAAGTATCCAATAGAGTAGTGTCTGGCCAGTCAAAGGACCCCATAACTCTCTAGCAATAATATCTCAACGGGTAGCTGGTGCCCTGGCCAAACTACTACATAGTTTGAACTACCAATTCCACCGCTAGATAACGAAGATTATTCAACACTCTGGTAGCAGCTGGAACAAAACTTAGAATACGGTTTCAAGTGAGACAGTTTCTTTTTCGTCGTCTTCTTCTACTTCACTTATTAAACTAGCAACTTAGAGGGAACTGGTATTATTCAACTCGATACAAAAAGATTGATTGATTGATTTGCAGTTTTCTAGCATCCTGACATCGAAGGTTATTAACGCCGATATCCTTGGTTATGAATGAAGAATTAAAGGAAATTCAATTCAAACCCATAAAATTTTTTTTTAAATTATTAGTAATAATTATCAATATCATTATTATAGAAATTATTATTAAAACTATTTAAACTATAAAGATTATTAAAATATGTTTTTTAATTATCTATATCATTAAAATTATTAATAGGAATAAAATTACCATTGCTGAAAATATTAAAACTATCAAAATTATTATTGTTAGTGAAATATTTGAAGTTATTAAATTTTTATTGAAATTATTACTATTAGAATTATTGAGGCCCATTGCGTCAATAGGCGTGGGAGGAGATGATGATGATGATGATGATGATTATTAGAATTATCAACAAGACATTTGAATACCGCAAAGCATTCGAATGAACCGTACCAGTAACAGACTAGGGTTCGAGTCCCGCTCAAACTCGTTAATTTCCTTCAGTCGCTACGACCTTCCCATTCTTGTGAACTACGGATGGGGGGTTTGGGGGAGCCTATAGGTCTATCTGCTGAGTCATCAGCAGCCATTGCCTGGCCCTCATTGGTCCTAGCTTGGATGGAGAGGGGATTTGGGCACTGATCATATGTAATGTGGTCAGTCTCTAGGGCATTATTTTCCTGCTTGATAGGGCAATGTTACTGTCCCTTGCCTCAGCTTTAGACACTGATCATATGTGATATGGTCAATCTCTAAGGCATTGTCCTGCTTGATAGGGCAATGCCACTGTCCTTTGCCTCTGCCATTCATGAGCGGCCTTTGAACCTTCAAACCTGTGAACCAACAGTCACAGCCAAATTCAAACAAATCGAAGTTCACAGACGACTCAAACGAGACCCGATGGAAGCTCACAGTAACTAGAGATCGCATCTAGTATTTCATCCGATCCAACCACGCCTATCTCTTGTTACACTTCGACACAATAACAACGCCGTTCAATTATCAGCAGGAAACGGTGAATGCAATTAGTGATGTGATCATTACAACTTCGTGAATATTACTATTATTGTTATTGTTATTATTATCATTATCATTATTTTCTGCATGCAAGCAGTGATGTGATCATTACAACTTCATGAATATTATCATTATTATTATTGTTATTATTGTTATCATTACCATTATTATTATTTTTTTTCTCTATCACAGTCTTTCGACTGGGTGGTATTTATAGCGTAGGGTTCCGGGTTGCATCCTGCCTCCTTAGGAGTCCATCACTTTTCTCATTATGTACGCCGTTCCCAGAAGATTATGATCCTAGGAACGGCGCACATAATAAGAAAAGAGATGGATTCCTAAGGAGGCAGGATGCAACCCGCAACACTACACTATATATACCACCCAGTTGAACAGACTGTGACAGAGAAATAATAATAATAACAATAATAAT
>NC_090735.1:132258085-132269028 GCF_036898095.1 Palaemon carinicauda | reverse complement strand
ACCATATAGAAAATACAAGGAATTTCCTTCGTATATTTTCTAATAACATTACAAGAAAATGCCACTCCATTTAAACAAAGAATTTTTAGCAACAAATCTTGTAAATACAATAGTAACCCCTTAACAAAAATTACCTTTGAAAATATCAGAGAATTGTCCGTAGATTTATATCCATCTCCTCATATGGTTAGTGTAATACAAATTATTATTATTATTATTATTATTATTATTATTATTATTATTATTATTATTATTATTATTATTATTATTATTATTACTTGCTAAGCTACAACCCTAGTCAGAAAAGCAGAATTCTATAAGCTCAGGGGCCCCAACAGGGAAAATAGCCCAGTGAGGAAAGGAAATAAAGAAAAAGAATATTTAAGGAGCAGTAACATAAAAATAAATATTATGAACCTTCCTTTCTACAGAACGCTTATAGTATAGGCATTTCATTAAAATATATAACTATCATTCTGCATAAAAAAAAATATCAACAACGTTTTGGCGTTGAGTATTTATTAACTTTTTGTTTGTAAATTATCATGAAAACACAAAATAATATTGCGTAGAGATCGGAGCTATGGCCTTTTTGAAATCTTTATTTATCATAAATTTTCTGACCCTCAGCAAAGAGCATGTGTAATGTCTAGATAATATTGGTTTTTCTATCAGTATTCCTTCAAATAAATCGAGTAAACACGGCCATGCCTAATAGTAATAAGAATATAATTATAATATTAATAATATTAATTATAATAATAATAATAATAATAATAATAATAATAATAATAATAGTTATTAAAATAAGAATAATAATAATAATAATAATAATAATAATAATAATAATAATAATAATAATAATAATAAAAACGAAGAAGAAAAAGAAGATGATAATAATATGTAAAACATGATAATAATAATAATAATAATAATAATAATAATAATAATAATAATAATAATAATAATAATAAAAACGAAGAAGAAAAAGAAGATGATAATAATATGTAAAACATGATAATAATAATAATAATAATTATAATAATAATAATAATAATAATAATAATAATAATAATAATAATAATAATAATAATAATAATAATAATAATACGAAGAATAATATGTATGGCCACAAAGCCAACAAAACCCATTGAGAGAACTCGGCAGCTCCAGACATATTTATTAAGGTAAAAGCAACTCAGACTTTCCCAAAACCCTATAAAAGGCCTCCTATCTTGTTTATTTCTTCCCTTACAAGTTATTCTTCCACCCATAGGCCTAATACCTACACGGTTCACCACATGAAAAGGGGAACTTTGCCTAAATTCAGAACGGCAATAGGCCCTGTACCAGTCATAATATAAGGATGCTTTAAAAAGGAAGGTGTGCCGTACCTGATTACCCATACATACATACATACAAACATCATCTAATCCTATGCCTATTGACCTATATATATATATATATATATATATATTTATATATGTATGTATGTATTCAAATCCTTGCCCAGCTACAAGTATATGTCATAAATTTTACATGTATATACCGGATATATATATATATATATATATATACACATATATATATACATTTATACATATATACACATACATATATAATTTATGACAAATGCTTCTAGCTGGGCAAGGATTCGAACCTAAACCCTGAGCCGATACATTGCCTGCAGGGACGACTTTACCAATCGAGCTATCATAAATGAAATTTTAGTGGATATACATACCCGTAGGTAGACTTCGGTAATAAATGCCAATGTGGTTGATATTTACATTGATTAAAATCACGAGTGTTGGTGATACATATTCATACATACATACATACATACATATATTCACAAACTTTCCTTACCTTTGGTTTCTGTCAAAAACGAGCTTAATGTGGAAATTTTTTTTTTTCTTTTAATTCTTTTTCGGTTACTTTTACAACGGATGATATATTTTTCCTCGTTTTTTAGAGCCTCACGTACCTGTAAAAAAAGATATGTATGAGAAACAAATATATTTAATCTTAGAAGTTATAGCTTTTTCTTCAAAGAAAAAAATACTTATAAAGATTATATCTTCTCTTAGAATTTATAAACTTTTCTTTAAAGAGAAAATTTCATAAAGATAATAGCTACTCTAAAAGTTATATTCCTTTCATAAAAGAGAAAACATTATAAAGATAACTAAAGCTCTTAAAATTTATTCATTTTTCTTCAAAGAGAAAACAATAAATATAATAACTACTCTTAAAAGTTATACCATTTTCTTAGAAGTTAAAATATTGTAAAGATAATATCTCTTCTTAAAAGTTATAAATTTTTTTAAAAAGATGAAAGATTATAAAGATAACATCTATCCTTAGAAGTTATAAATTTTTCTTAGAAGATAAAACATAAGGATAATTTCTACTCAAAAAACTTATAGATTTTCCTTTAAAAAGAGTTATAGATTCTTTAAAGAGAAAGTTATAGAACTTTCTTTAAAGAGAAAACATAAAGATATCTACTCATAAAACCTGAAAATTTTTCTTTAAGAGGAAAGTTAAAGGGTTTTCTTTAAAGATAAAACAAAGATAACATCTGATCATAAAACTTGAAAATTTTTCTTTAAAGAGAAAGTTATAGATTATTATTTAAAGAGGAAACCTTTTCAAGAAAATATCTACTCATACAACTTATAGATTTTTCTTTAGAGGGAAAGTTATAGATTCTTTAAAGAGAATGTTACAGATTTTCCTTAAAAGAGAAAACATTATAAAGATATTTATTCATACAACTCATAGATTTTTCTTTAGAGCGAACGCATTAGATTCTTTAAAGAGAAAGTTGTAGATTTTTCTTTAAAGAGAAAACATCTTAAATATATCTACTCATACAATTTATAGATTTTCCTTTAGAGAGAGAGTTACAGTTTCTTTAAAGAGAAAGTTATAGATCTTTCTTGAAAGTGAAAACAAAAATAAAGTGAAAACGTTGCTAAGACACGTGACCCTATTCTTCTATTTTCATCGCCAGAAGTATGGAAAATTTCTTGTGAACTTGAAAGGTTTAAAGGTCACGCATGAATGGCAGAGGCAAGGCACAGTGATATTGCCCAAGCAATCAGGACAATGCCCTAGAGACTGACTATATCTTCATATGATCAGCGCCCAAACCCCCTCTCCACCCAAGCTACGACCAGGGAGGGCCAGGCAATGGCTGCTGATGACTCAACAGATAGACCTATAGGCTACCCCAAACCACCCAACCTAAGGATGGTAAGGTTGAAGACACTAAAGGCATAAACGAGTCTGAGCGGGACTCGAAACCCCGTCTGGCAAACACTAGGCGGAGACGTTACCAATCAGGCCACAACAACCCCCTAAAAGTCATCATATAGCAATATCTATCTATTCAACGATTTTATGGAAATATAAGAACACAGGACATGTACAGCACACCTTAAAACTCACAGAAATCATCGAATTATTAATTATGATTAAATAAAAAGAAAAAAAAATTAAAATCACCTTCTGATGTTTTTCATTTACAAGTAAAATCTTTAATACCATACAATCATAATGTGCAATATTTCAATATTCTTTAATCTCGTTTCTTAAACGAGAGAGAGAGAGAGAGAGAGAGAGAGAGAGAGAGAGAGAGTGGACATTTACAAGTAAAAACTTTAATACTATACTTCCAATTTATTTATACAAATAAAACGACTTTTTATTTTGTTTCCTATACGAGAGAGAGAGAGAGAGAGAGAGAGAGAGAGAGAGAGAGCATTTACCATTAAAATATCAAACTATCCTTCGAATTTATTTATAAAAATACAACTAGTTTTATCTCATTTCTTAAACAAAAGAGAGAGAGAGAGAGAGAGAGAGAGAGAGAGAGAGAGAGATAACATTTTCCCTCCTTGTCAGCTCCTTTAGAACCAATGACGTCCACTTCCTGTACTTTCCGTCTGACATAAAAATAGCGAGAAATTATAGGCCTAATTTGTCTCGTTCCAACACAAGAATAACGATTTTTCTACTGTGGCTTTTCAACTTCCTCCCAAGAAAAAGGATTTTTCCTACATTTTTATCGCTTTTTCTATTATTATTATTATTACTATTATCATTATTATTATTATTATTATTATTATTATTATTATTATTATTATTATTATTATTATTAGCTAAGCTACACTCCAAGTTAGAAAAGCAGGATGCTTATAAACGAAAGGGTACCAACAGGGGGGAAATAGCCAGGTGAGGAAAGGAAACAAGGAAATAAATAAACTACAAGAAAAGTAATGACCAGTTAAAATAAAATATTTTAAATACAGTAACATTAAAATAATTTTTTCATATATAGACTATAAAAACTATAAAAAAAAACAAGCGGAATAGAATAAAGAATAGTGCCCGAGTGTACCTTCAAGCAAAAGCACACGATAAGATTGAAATCAATTCTAGCAAGAAATTTACACAGAAATACACACAATATCTATTATAATCATAAGACGTAAATTAGCAAAGCCACCTGTTTACACTTGTTGCCAGATGTGACATCAACAAATTTAAGTCTTCAAAATTTAAGTAGCCATTTTATTATATAAATAGAACTTCTAATACGAAGTGACTCCAAGGAAAAAAAATAACATTTATATTATGTAACTGTTGAAACATGTATGTATATATATATATATATATATATACCAAAATAGCATTCAATACTGAATTCTAACTTGGGAATATATAGCCACAGGAATTCATTTATGATAATAGCTTCTGGCAGGGCTTATATATATATATATATATACGTCTGTGAACTGCCTCCATGGTACATCAGTTTTTCTAATATCTTTAATACGATGTAAGAAAATCCAAGGGATTAAAGGCAATGAATATATATATATATATATATATATCACCCGACCCCCATCAGAAGAATCAAATATTAAATTATAAATTTTCGTAAGAAACTTTCCTAATTGTAATTTCATAACTGAAATTATCGCCTAGATCTCAGTCGGTGAAAACTCTCGAGGGTTCCCCGTCCTCCCTCCCTCCATCCATGGGGGGATGGGGATAGTAGCCATGAGGAGCACGTCTGTCCGTAACCTGAGACCAAACAATAGGAAACCTACAGACAGCACTAACAATAAGCCCCAGGAGGGTGGACTAACAGCAAGCGTACCTTTCCTCCTCCTCTTCTTCTTCCCTCGACATGGAAGGAACAGAGTACTTTTGAACCCGAAAGCACAATGGATAAACAAGCCCCTTCATTACGGGAATGGTTAAAGAACGGACTCTTTTTGAACCCAAGGAGGCATTGGCTGCCTCCTCAGTTTGAACTCAAACCTCAGTCTTGCCTGAAATTGGTCTAAAATTGTTTGGGCTACTGGGATCTTTTCCTGATTTAGCTACTGTATTGGTATTACTATTGCATGTGTCAATGCCTTTGAAAATACTGCACACCCCAGAGAGCATTGGCTACCTCCTCAGTTTGAACTCAAACCTCAGTCTTGCCTGAAATTGGTCTAAAATTGTTTGGGCTACTGGGATCTTTTCCTGATTTAGCTACTGTATTGGTATTACTATTGCATGTGTCAATGCTTTTGAAAATACTGCACACCCCAGAGAGCATTGGCTACCTCCTCAGTTTGAACTCAAACCTCAGTCTTGCCTGAAATTGGTCTAAAATTGTTTGGGCTACTGGGATCTTTTCCTGATTTAGCTACTGTATTGGTATTACTATTGCATGTGTCAATGCCTTTGAAAATACTGCACACCCCAGAGAGCATTGGCTACCTCCTCAGTTTGAACTCAAACCTCAGTCTTGCCTGAAATTGGTCTAAAATTGTTTGGGCTACTGGGATCTTTTCCTGATTTAGCTACTGTATTGGTATTACTATTGCATGTGTCAATGCTTTTGAAAATACTGCACACCCCAGAGAGCATTGGCTACCTCCTCAGTTTGAACTCAAACCTCAGTCTTGCCTGAAATTGGTCTAAAATTGTTTGGGCTACTGGGATCTTTTCCTGATTTAGCTACTGTATTGGTATTACTATTGCATGTGTCAATGCCTTTGAAAATACTGCACACCCCAGAGAGCATTGGCTACCTCCTCAGTTTGAACTCAAACCTCAGTCTTGCCTGAAATTGGTCTAAAATTGTTTGGGCTACTGGGATCTTTTCCTGATTTAGCTACTGTATTGGTATTACTATTGCATGTGTCAATGCCTTTGAAAATACTGCACACCCCAGAGAGCATTGGCTACCTCCTCAGTTTGAACTCAAACCTCAGCCTTGCCTGAAATTGGTCTAAAACTGTTTGGGCTACTGTGATCTTTTCTTATTATAGATGTTGCTATTACTACTGCATTGTCCATGCCTTTGAAAATACTTACTGCACACCCAAGAAAGCATTGGCTACCTCCTCAGTTTGAAATCAAACCTCAGCCTTGCCAGTGAAATTGGTCTAAAATTATTTGGGTTACTGAGATTAATTCCTGATTTAGCTGTTGGTATTACAACTGCATTTGTCATGCCTTTGAAAATACTGCACACCCAAGAAAGTATTAGCTACCTCCTCAGTTTGAATTCAAAACCTAAGCCTTGCCAGTGAAATTGGTCTAAAATTGTTTGGGCTACTGGGATCTTTTCTTGATTTAGTTATTGGTATTGCTATTGCATGTGTACATGCCTTTGAAAATACTTACAGCACACCCAAGAAAGCATTGGCTACCTCCTCATTTTAAATTCAAAACCTAAGCCTTGACAGTGAAATAGGTCTAAAATTGTTTGGGCTACTGAGATTTTTTCCTGATTTAGCTGTTGGTATTACTATTGCATGTGTACATGCCTTTGAAAATACTTACTACACACCCAAGAAAGCATTGGCTACTACCTCAGTTTGTTCTCAAACCTCAGCCTTGCCTGAAATTGGTCTAAAATTATTTGGGCTAATGAGATCTTTTCCGGATTTAGCTGTTGGTATTACTACTGTATGTGTCCATGCCTTTGAAAATACTTACTGCACACCCAAAGCATTGGCTACCTCCTCATTTTGAATTCAAAACCTAAGCCTTGCCAGTGAAATTGGTCTAAAATTGTTTGGGCTACTGGGATCTTTTCCGGATTTAGCTGTTGGTATTACTATTGCACGTGTCAATGCCTTTGAAAATACTTACTGCATCGGCTACCTCCTAAACATGTTTTGTCAAAAGCAAGCATAATGCAACTTCTGAACTTCAGAAAAACTTAGCGCTTCAAATGGCAATTTACAAAGGGTTTCCAGCCAACGAGTTGCAACTTTAATTTCAAGTACAAATTCACCCTGGTTAATTCCAAACAAACGTATACTTCTCTACACCATATGTGTGTTTGTGAGCACAATACAATAAAACAATTGAGAGTAGCAAAGACAACATCTGATATACAGTAGATAACAAGCAAGAAACTGGGGTGGGCTCAAACTTCTAAACAAATTGCCTTCTTTATCACTTTATGGCAGCAAAACAGGTAGGTACAGACCAAGGTAAACAATTTGCGAGAACGGTCTGTTTTCCCATATACCTCTATTATTATTTCTAGGCAAGCTACAACCCTGGTTGGAAAAGTAGACTGCTATCAATAAAAGGCCTTCGACAGGGAAAGCAAGATGGCGAGGAAAAGATATAAATAAACAATATAAAAGTAATGAAGAACATATGAAATATTTTAAGATCAGTAACAACGTCATTATTATTATTATTATTATTATTATTATTATTAGGTAAGTTACAACCCTAGTTGGAAAAGCAGGATGCTATAAACCTAAAGGCTCCAACAAGGAAAATTATCCTACTGAGGAAAGGAAACAAGGAAATAAATATACTATAAGAGAAGTAATGAGCCATTAGAAAAAAATATTTCATGAATAGCTATTTCATATGTAACCTATAAAACGAGTGTTATATCGCCGTTCAACAAATAAAAAAAAAAAAAATAAATAAATAAAAAAAAAAAAAATTTGAACTCCCAATTCCAACACTATAAAACGTGGATTATTCCACACTCTGGTAACAGCTGGAACAAGACTTAAGGCCCCTACACACGATAAATTTTTTCGTCAATTAATAGATATCGATTTATTGACGTCAATGAATTGATGGAGAAATTGACCGAGTGTAGGGGACATTGATATCAATTTAATTGAAACAATTTCATTGAATCAATTCATTGAGAGATCAAAGATCCTTTGATATTTATTGATGGGTCTTTAATAAAATTGATCGCTTTGGAGTGTCCAGAGCAAGCACTATTCCTAGAGCCTCAGATGCTTTCATCTCGAAGTTATGAATCAAACTGAATAATGAAGTAAAATAATTGACCGTGTGTAGGCCCAGTGATTTCCTCAATTTCATTATCGTCAATAAATTAATATCAATTAATTGACGAAAAAATTTATCGTGTGTAGGGGCCTTTAGAATACGGTTTCAAGTGAGACAGTTTCTTCTTTGTCTTCTTCTTCTACTTCACTTACAAAATTCGCAACTTAAGAGGAAATTGGTGCTATTCAACTCGATACAAAAAGATTGACTGATTGATGTGGAGTCTTCTAGCATCCTGACATCGAAGGTTATTAATGCCGATACAATAAAAGGAAATTCAATTTAAAAACAAAAATATTTCAAAAATTACTATTGAATTTATTAATAATAATTATTAATATTATTATTATTATTGAAATTATTATCAAAACTATTTAAATTATAAACATTATTAAAATTATATGATCTTAATTGTTAATATTATCATTAAAATTATTATAATTAATAAAATCATTATTGTTAAAAATATTAAAACTATCAAAATTATTATTGCTAGTGAAATTAATGAAGTTACTAAAATTATTATTATCGAAATTATTATTACTATTAGAATTATTGAGGTCCTTTGCGTCAATAGGAGGAGGAGGAGATGATGATGATGATGATGATGATGATTAGAATTATTAACAACACATTTGAATACCGCAATGCATTCGAATGAACCGTAACAGTAACAAGATGGGGTTCGAGTCCCGCTCAAACTCGTTAATTTTCTCTGGTTGCTGCAACCTCACCGCCCTTGTGAGCTTGGGAGGGGGGGGGATTTGGGGGAGCATTATAGGTCTATCTGCTGAGTCATTAGCAGCCATTGCCTGGCCCTCTTTGGTCCTAGCTTAGGGCACTGATTATTGTCCTGCTTGATGGACAAAGTCACTGTCCCTTGCCTCTGCCATTCATGAGCGGCCTTTAAACCTTTAACAATAACAGACTAGGGTTCGAGTCCCACTCAAACTCGTTAATTTCCTCCGGTCGCTGCAACCTCACCATTATTGTGAACTACGGATGTGGGGTTTGAGGGAGCCTACAGGTCTATCTGCTGAGTCATCAGCAGCCATTGCCTGGCCCTCCTTGGTCCTAGCTTTGGGCAATGATCATATGTAATATGGTCAATCTCTAGGGTATTAACCTGCTTGATAGGGTTATGTCACTGTCCCTTGCCTCTGCCATTCATGAGAGGCCTTTGCCTGGCCCTCCTTAGTCCTAGCTTGGATGGAGAGGGGAGTTGGCCACTGATCATATGTAATATGGTCAGTCTCTAGGGCATTGTCCTGCTTGATAGGGCAATGTCACTGTCCCTTGCCCCTGCTTTAGGCACTGATCGTATGTAATATGGTCAGTCTCTAGGGCATTGTCCTGTTTGATAGGGCAATGTCACTGTCCCTTGCCTCAGCTTTAGGCACTGATCGTATGTAATATGGTCAGTCTCTAGGGCATTGTGCTGCTTGGTAGGGCAATGCCACTGTCCCTTGCCACTGCCATTCATGAGCGGCCTTTGAACCTTCAAACATGTGAACCAACAGTCACAGCCAAATTCAAACAAATCGAAGTTCACAGACGACTCAAACGAAACCCGATGGAAGCTCACAGTAACTAGAGATCGCATCTAGTATTTCATCCGATCCAACCACGCCTATCTCTTGTTACACTTCGACACAATAACAACGCTGTTCAATTATCAGCAGGAAACGGTGAATGCAAGCAGTGATGTGTTCATTACAACTTCATGAATATTATTGTTATTGTTATCATTATCATTATTTTCTGCATGCAAGCAGTGATGTGATCATTACAACTTCGTGAATATTATTATTATTGTTATTGTTATTATCATTACCATTATTATTATTTTTTTTTCTCTATCAGTCTTTCGACTGGGTGGTATTTATAGTGTAGGGTTCCGGGTTGCATCCTGCCTCCTTAGTGATGGACTTCTAAGGAGGCAGGATGCAACCCGCAACACTACACTATATATACCGCCCAGTTGAAAGACAGTGACAGAGAAATAATAATAATAATAATGATAATAATAATAATAATAATAATAATAATAACAGCAATAATAATAATATTCATTACTATTATTATTATTATTATTATTATTATTATTATTATCATTATTATTATTATTGTCTAAGCTACAACCCTAACTGGAAAAGCAGGAGGCTATACGCGCAAGGGAAAAAATATCTCAGTGAAGAAAGGAATTAAATAAACTACAAGAGAAGTAATGAACAATTAAAACAAAATATTTTATGAACAGTGTTGGCGCAGATTAAAAGATCCACATAACTCCCCGAAATATTTATAAAATATGGCCGAAAGTTCCTTTGGTCGCTGCAATCTCACCATCTTTTCGAGCTTCTAGGTCTATCTGCCGAGTCATCGGCAGCCATTGCCTGGCCCTCCTTGCTCCTAGTTTGGGCGGAGAGGTGGCTAGGGCGCAATAGCCTTTTGTGACGTCACTTCCCCCTAATCACGTAATGGACAGGAAGAAGATGGAGCAATATCCTCTCTCTCTCTCATTGTTTGGGAAATTTTCTCACCGCCACCCTTGCACTAACCACCAACCATCCCCCCCCCCCACCCCCACC
>NC_090735.1:132240585-132250585 GCF_036898095.1 Palaemon carinicauda | reverse complement strand
TTACTTCTTAAGTTGGTGACAAAGAGAGAGAGAGAGAGAGAGAGAGAGAGAGAGAGAGAGAGAGAGAAGTGACCCATGCAAATGTGCTTTAGAAAAAACAAGTTCACTTAATGGTTCGGTTTAGTGATATGGACCAGCGTCTGGATCGCCTCTTATCGCATGGTGGGCGTTAGAAGGAGGGAAGAGAGAGACAATTAAAGTCAGTCTCTCTCTCTCTCTCTCCCTCTCTCTCTCTCTCTCTCAAGTGAATAGCAACACAATAGGGGAAGTAAAGAATAAGTTACGAGATATCCAAAATATCTCTCTCTCTCTCTCTCTCTCTCTCTCTCTCTCTCTCAGTGAACAGCTACACAGTATGAGAATTAAAGAATAAGCTATGAGATCCAAAATTTCTCTCTCTCTCTCCTCTCTCTCTCTCTCTCTCTCTCAGTGAATAGCAACACAGTATGCGATTTACAGAATAAGTTAGATAAACAAGATCATAAAAACTCTAAACGTTTAAAAACAAATTCGCTCTACCTTAGAGCAAATGGAGTCTCCGCGGATGCACTAAACGTCTTAATAAATCCAAAATCCTTCTCTCTCTCTCTCTCTCTCTCTCTCTCTCTCTCTCTCTCTCTGGGGAGGTATTTAAGGCTTCCCGAAGTCCTCCTGTTTGCCCCAAACCTTTGGATGAAACAATCAAATTAATTTTCTTTTATCAACTATCAAATAAAATAACTAGAAAAACACTATGAGAATGAAGACCTCCGCCAAGGCATTTATTTCGGTCGACCTTTTGCTCGACCGTGACCGTGCCTTTTGACATAGGACATTTAAAATTGAATCCCTTTAAGGACTAGACATAACAATTAATTCATGAAAGTTTCACTACTCTGATTTAATTGTGGCAAAGAAGTTGTTCACAAACAAACAGATAAACAGACAAACAAGGACAGAAACATAAACGTCTCCCAACTATGTTGGAGGAGGTAATTAATACTTTCATTAATATTTGTGCATTGGAAATAACTCCTATTAATTTCTTTTATCAACTATTAAACATAATTAATGCATTCATTAATATTTGTGAACTGAAAATAAATCCAATTAATTTTCTTAATAAACCATTAGATATAATTATAATCAATGCATTCATTGATATCCATGTATTGAAAATAAATCCAATTAGTTTTCTTTTATGAACCATTAAACATTATTAATGCATTCATTAATATTTGTGCATTGAAATCATTTTGTTGAAGAGGAGGTTTCTCCCTTCTGGGTGGTAACTAGAGAGAGCCAGAGTGGGTGTAGCCAGGCTTAGCGGCAGAGTGGTGTGTCATTGTCACAATCCTCATTTTGGACATTATGTTATTTCCCACAAGACATAATACATACTGCTAACCTTTTTCTTTTGATTTGATAAAAAATATGTTTAAAGGTTTTAAAGGCCGCTTCATGAATGGCAGAGGCAAGGGACAGTGGCAATGCCCTAGAGACTGACCATATATACATATGATCAGCGTCCAAGCCCCCTCTCAACCCAAGCTAGCACCAAGGCGGGCCAGGCAATGGCTGCTGATGACTCAGCAGATATACCTATCCACTACCCCAAACTCCCCATCCTTACCTCACAAGGATGGTGAGGTTGCAGCGGCCAAAGAAACTAACGAGTCTGAGCGGTCCTCGAACCCCAGTCTGGCGTTCACCAGTCAGGGAGGTTACCACACAGGCCACCAGATTTATCAAAACTAAACACTGGTGAGTAACTTCTAAGCAAGAAATTGGAATGGATATAATAGATTCCAACAACATGCTAAGAAACCCTATCTTTGATTATTTTATATATATATATATATATATACACACACACATACATACATATATATATATAAATATATATACACACACCACGCACACACACACATATATATATATATATATATAAAATAATCAAAGATAGGGTTTCTTAGCATGTTGTTGGAATCTATTATATCCATTCCAATTTCTTGCTTAGAAGTTACTCACCAGTGTTAGTTTTGATAAATCTGGTGGCCTGTGTGGTATAGATAGATAGATAGATAGATAGATAGATAGATATAGTGTTAATCATAAAACAAAATACGATTGTAAAACTAATGTACTGTATGCCTAAATTTAATTCCATTGAACCTAAATTCGACTTGAATTGAATACCAAAAATTTATGTTGTTCATCCTAAACTGTAGATGAATTACTACTCTTTTCTATGAAACAATATTTGACTTTCTAATACTACCAACGGGGTGGAAAACCATTCAGGAAGACATACATGTATGTGCCATATCCACTGAACATTTTATTTTGAAAATAAGGCGAGTGAAGTGAAGACGAAAACTGCAGTCTCCTTTTCACTAATAAAGAAAAAAAAGTAAACTAAATTATTATTATTATTACTTTCTAAGCTACAACCCTAGTGGGAAAAGGAGGATGCTGTAAGCCCAGAGGCTCCAATAGGGAAAATAGCCCCCATGAGGAAAGGAGAATAAGGCAAAATCAAATATCTTAACAGTAACAATATCGAAAAAATATTTCTATATAACTATAAAAAATTTAACAACTTTAACAGGGAAAATAGCCCAGTGAGGAAAGGAAACAAGGCAAAATCAAATATCTTAAGAACAGTAACAATATAAAAAAAAATTCTATATAAACTATAAAAACTTTAACAAAACAAAAGGAAGAGAAATACTATAGAATAGTGTGCCCCCAAGCAAGAGAACTCTAACTCAAGACAGAGGAAGAGAGAGAAAATGCACTGAAGCTGGAACGAAAAAAAAAAAATGTTTGTTCCAAAATCTGACCTCAACCGTTCCTCTTCTACGCTCCGTGAACAGGGTTCCCAGGTTGGCCTTTTTCAGGCCAAAAATCTTCAAATTTGTCATTTTTAAGTCATAAACTTCAAATTGGCCTTTATACAATTGGATGGCCTTAAATAATATGAATAAAAAGGTTGGCCTTTTTTCTACTAATGGTTTGTTTGCCTTTTTTAAGCCATATACTTTAAATTTGGCCTTTTAAAAATTGGATGGCCTTTAGTAATATGAATAAAAAGGTTGGCCTTAAATGCTAAATTTTTGGCCTTTTTTTTTCTACTAATGGTTTGGCCTTTTAAAGCTGTAGTTGATTAGAAGTTGGCCTTTTCTTATTTAGAAAACCTGGCAACCGTGTTCGTGAATCATCTTAGAATTTGGGCCTCTTCTTACTGTGAGGTCGAGTTATTCATTAACAACAAGAAGACGACGTTTTTCTCGCTACCATCTGGATGTAGACACAGGGGAGAGGGGTAGGAGGGAGAGGAAAGTGAGGGTGAAAGGGGGGGGGGTGGGTAGGGCCATGTCCGGACAGCAGCCGTAGCAACAACAACAACAAACCAACAACAACAGGGACGACAAAAGGAGGCTGTCAAGTGTCCGTATTCGGGAGGGCTGGTGGCCTATATCGACCCTGACACAAACAAGAGACGACTTGGCGACAATGCTTTTAAGTATACGAAAAACTCCCACAGAAGGACAGAGTGATTAATATATTCATTCATTATTAAGACTTTTTTTTTTCTCAAGACCCACAAAAAGGACCATATGTTTACGAAGTTTGTTCCATAGACTGCTTCGTTCAAGGTGAGGCACAAGGACTAATTTTATTTTTCTTTAATTATTGATATATAGATTTGTGAAAAAGGAGTTTAATATTCCATATTCAACAAGCCGAAAATACAACCACCCATATGGCAACAGGTACATATCTTACAATTCTTCAGGTATAAACTGACGAACAAATCAAACACATAATAGTCTGCAGAGGAAGAGCAAAAAACTAACACCTTCCTCGTATGCACAGAGATAAACACATCACTGCTTTATATTGTTATGTTAAAGTTTTCATAGTTTATATAGGAAATGTTTATTCTAATGCTATTACTCTTCTTAAAATATTTTATTTTTCCTTGTTTCCGTTCCTCACTGGGCTATTCTCCCTCTTAGGGCATCCTGCTTTTCCAACCAGGGTTGTAGCTTAGCAAGTAATAATAATAATAATAATAATAATAATAATAATAATAATAATAACAACAAGGAGAAGTCATGTTGACATGTTAGCCAAAAAAAAAAAAGGCTAAGTATCTAAAAACTTTAGACTAAGGCAAATTGGATAACAAAGTTAATAAATACAAAAACATTAATAAGATAAGTTGAAAACGGACAGATGGCTCTTCCTAGGTCACTTCCGCTACCTTCATCCTCACAGGTCACGTTCTAGGTCACTAGAGAAACAGGAGATTTGATGAAGAGAGAGAGAAGATAGAAGAGGAAGAGGAAATGGAATAAGGATGAAAATGGGAGACGGAAGAGAAGGGTGGATGACTTATACATATGTGTGGATTAATTAACCTTCGAATTATTTTTAGAGGGTTGATTCATGATCACCTGATGTGGGTGAAGGTACACCTTCTATGCTGCCATTTAAATATTCTATGTCGATCATTGAGAGAGAGAGAGAGAGAGAGAGAGAGAGAGAGAGAGAATATCTCGTTCCCTAAATCATTTACTTGTCTACTTCTAACGTTTCCATATCTAAACATGATAAACATAGATAGAGAGAGAGAGAGAGAGAGAGAGAGAGAGAGAGAGAGGGTATCTCGTTCCCTAAATTATTTCTTAATCTACTTCCAAAGTTTTCACATCTAAACATGATAAAAATCAAAAGAGAGAGAGAGAGAGAGAGAGAGAGAGAGAGAGAGAGAGATCGTTCCCTAAATTATTTCTTTGTCTACCTCTGTTTTCAAACCCATACATGAGAGAGAGAGAGAGAGAGAGAGAGATTTGTCGTTCACTAATTTATCTCTTTGTCTACTTCTAACGCTTCCATATCTAAACATGATAAATATTAAGAGAGAGAGAGAGAGAGAGAGAGAGAGAGAGAGAGAGAGAGTATCTCATTCCCTAAAATATTTCTTAGTCTACTTCTAACGTTTTCAAATCTAAACATGATAAACATTAAGAGAGAGAGAGAGAGAGAGAGAGAGAGAGAGAGAGAATTTGTCGTTCCCTAAATTATCTCTTTGTCTACTTGTTTTCAAACCCATACATGAGAGAGAGAGAGAGAGAGAGAGAGAGAGAATATATGTACTTCCTAAATTATTCGATCCCTAAATTATTTTTGGTCTACTTCTGTTTTCAAATCCAAACATGAGAGAGAGAGAGAGAGAGAGAGAGAGAGAGAGAGAGAAATATATACATATATATATATATATATATATATATGTCGTTCCTTAAATCAATTCTCTGTCTACTTCTAATGTTTTCACATCCATGACAAACAAGCAAACAAGTAGAGACAGCAAAGAAAAGGCCTCGCCTTCGAGACAACATCACCTCTCGCAAACCGCCTTGGAACCAGCTGTCGCCATCTGGCTTCCGGTTCCATGGGGCGGGGGGGGGGGGGTTGTTTAGGGGCACCAGATGATACTTAGTTTCTCACCCCTACCCCCCCCCACCCCCATTCCAAGCCCTTTCATATGATATGCTCTGGACAATATAATAATAATAATAATAATAATAATAATAATAATAATAATAATAATAATACACAGAATTACAATAGGGGTACAGTGATCTTACACTTATGACATCAGTATAAAAAAGATAAGATATGCTATAATACCAGTGATTACAGTACCACTAGTAACAGTAAATGTAATAATTAGCGATGTAGAAAAATGTTGAGGTCATAGTCGCTTAAGTAATAAGGGCCATTATCATACCACCAACGTTTGATTACGCCTTCGCATTTAGATTAACGCAGACATCATTACGCATCTTAGCTTACCGCCCCAGTGCATTAAATGTATAAGTTTAAAGTTTTAAAGGCCACTCATGAATAGCAGAGGCAAGGAACAGGGACATCTCCCTATCATGTCTGACAATGCCCTAAAGACTGACCATATATACAGTACATATGATCAGCATCCAAGCCACCTCTCCACCTAAGCTAGAACCAAGGAACGTCAGGCAATGGGTGCTGATGACTCAGCAGATGGACCTATAGGATGGCGAGGTTGCAGCGACCAAAGAAACTAAAGAGTTTGAGCTTGACTCGAACCCCAGTTCGGCGATTACCAGTCCGGGACGTTACCACATGGGCCACTGCAACCCTCAACACATAACAAAAAGAAAGAGATGTTATCTAGCAGCTGAAGAAAGACCATAACCTTGAACATGAGAGGCCATTTGGAAAAAAAAAAGTATTTATTTCTGTTCATTGCATTATTTCTCATGGCAGAAAGCTGGTTGGCTGTCTAAGTGACAACTTGAAATCTGCTAGCTTTTTCCCCTAATTTTGACGTCAATATGAAGACTCATTTTCAAAGAGGAGTTTTTTATTACTACTTTCTTTATCAAAAATTCATTAGGATGTCAATTTTAATACCTAAAACATATTTGGTCCCACAAAGAATATATCTAAACCATATTTTGGCCTATCAAGAATATACCTAAACCATATATTGTCCTATCAAGAATATATCTTAAATATAAAATCTCGTTCCATCTCAAGGTTTAAACTAATACACACGACCTTGAGGAATGTAAATTTTGCGTACTTACTAATTCCATGGTCATTTTGTTTTTTCAACATAAATGAAAAAAAAAAATCATGGAAAAATCTAATGACCTCGACGCTATTACTTATGCTTTGTAATGGTCGGGTAAAAAGAAACGTAATCACTTATGCTACCAAGGTCTAAAATCCCTAGCTAAAAAACCTATACGTGGCCTTTGTGGGATGTGTGGAATTGCATATACTACACATGGTTGTCACACAGACTTCAAATACGCCTACAGTTTAAATTGATTCTTAGGGTTGTGGTGGCCGATGTAGTAACGTCCCTGACTGGTGAACGCCACACTGGGGTTCGAGTCCCGCTCAAACTCACTAGTTCCTTTGGTCGCTGAAATCTAACCATCCTTGGGAGCTAAGGATGGGGAGTATGGGGGGAACCTATAGGTCTATCAACTGTATCATCAGCAGCCAGTTCCTGGCCTTCCTTGGTCCTATCGTGGGTGGAGAGGGGGCTTGGGGGCTGATCAGATGTTTATATGGTCAGTCTCAAGGGCATTATCCTGCTTAATTGGCCAATGTCACTGCCCCTTGCTTCTGCCATTTATATGCGGCCTTTAAACCTTGAGGGGCAAGCTGGTTTTGAGAAATAAGCTGCCATGGCGGAGGTCTACACTCTCAGTGTGCTTTTCTAGTTCTATCTGCTTTGTTGCTGTATCATAATTACAGCCATACTGAAATCAACGTTTCAGGATGGAGAACAGATGGCAATCATGATACTACATCCTTTGCTTCTAGGAGAAGGACACTCCAAAATCAAACCATTGTTCTCTAGTCTTGGGTAGTGCCATAGCCTCTGTACCATGGTCTTCCACTGTCTTGGGTTAGAGGTCTCTTGCTTGAGGGTGTACTCAGGCACACTATTCTATCTTATTTCTCTTCCTCTTGTTTTGTTAAATTTTTTTATAGTTCATATAGAAGATATTTATTTTAATGTTGTTACTCTTCTTAAAATATTCTATTTTCCTTTCCTCACTCGGCTATTTTCCCTGTTGGAGCCTCTGGGCTTATAGCATCCTGCTTACTAAAGGGGAACTTAGTAGAGGGCAGACCTCCGTGGCGACAGCTTATTTCTTGACCTTGATCTTTGACCTCAACATGAAGTAGTTGGCGTGGATTTTCATACTCTAAAATATGAACCAAGTTTGAAGTCTCTGTGATAACGATGTCCAAACTTATGGCTGATTACGTGAATTGGACAATTTCCTAGCCCGTGACCTTGACCTTGACCAAAATTTAATAATTTCTAGTTTTTTACATAACAGTTAATCCCTGCAAGTTTCATTACTCTACGATTAAAACTGTGGCCAAGAAGCTGTTCACAAACAAACACACACATAAACAGGGGTGAAAACATAACCACCTTCCAACTTTGTTGGCAGAGGTACGGTAAATATTAAAGGGACCAAGAAAATTTCGCTAACTCAAAAATGATTATGTTAATTATTGACAGTGTCAGTGCGCAAACGGACATACGTTTATATAAAACAATAAGTGAACGTAGTAAATACATAACACAAAACCTCATTAATCCACACATTACATATCAGCACGCACATCACTCCCCATTATACTTTACAAACTTAAGTCCATTACTTTTATCGAGGCAGATTTGCACCGACTCCCAGCGGTGCCCTTTTAGCTCGGAAAATTTTCCTGATCGCTGATTGGTTAGAATTATCTCGTCCAACCAATCAGCGATCAGGAAATCTGAGCTAAAAGGGCACCGCTGCGAGTCGGTGCAAATCTGCATCGCTAAAAGAAATTGACTATAAGTATATGAAAATGTTTAATGGATCATGCACGTAAACTTATCACGCACTGCGGTTTGTAACACACACACACACACACACACACACACACAAGTTTGATATTTCAAACGGGGAGCTCAACTATCCGTCATAGAAGTATGTTCTAAAGGATTGTTTCCTTAAGGGAGGTAGACCTATAAGCTCTACCAAACGCCCCATCCTTAGCTCACAAGGATAGGGAGGTTACAGGCACTAAAGAAACTATTGAGCTTGAGCAGGACTCAAGCCCCAGACCGGAGATCGCCAGGCAGGAACGTTTCCAATAGGCCATCCCAAAAAAATTATCACGAAAAAAAAAATTACGCTATTATTCAATGTTAATCTTTTTTTAAATCCTGTACACTCGGGCACACTATTCTATTTATTTTCTCTTCCTCTTGTTTAATTAAAAAAAATTTATAGCTTATATAGGAAATATTTATTTAAATGTTGTTACTGTTTTTATATTTTATTTTTCCATGTTTCCTTTCCTCACTGGGCTATTTTCCCTGTTGGGACCACTGGGCTTATAGCATTCTGCTTTTCCAACTAAGGTTGTAGCTTTAGTAAGTAACAATAATAATAATAATAATAATAATAATAATAATAACAACAGTATTTGAAAAAAAGATGAAATTAAAAATAAAACTAATTACTTTGCAAATAAAATAACTAAGTAACACACTTTGGATACTCACACATTCTCAAGATACATAAAAATTACATAATCTAAAGCGATCTTCATAAAATTACTTTTATAACTTTATAAAGAAAGTTCAGACTTAATTTCGCAGCCCAGACCACAAACAGTTTACAGTTGGTTAAAATCAATGACTTAAATTGTCATAATAATAATAATAATAATAATAATAATAATAATAATAATAATAATAATAATAATAATAATAATAGTAATAATAAATATAATAATAATAATAATAATAATAATAATAATAATAATAACAACAAAAACAACAACAACAACAACAATAATAATAATAATAATAATAATAATTGCGATCTTGTGAGTGCCTTTCTTCGTGATATAGGTGCTCTAAACTGCTTGAATTTTAGCTTGTGAAAAGATCGAAAACAAAGTTAGGAAAAAAAAAAAAACTTTAATATGAGAGGAGACACTGAAATATTTTGTGGAAGAAATCCACCAAAATAAAATGTAATATTTCATTATTAAAAGGAGAAATAATACGTTTATATTTTCAGTTACCACAAATACTTAAACGCGAGTGTGTTAAAACAAAGTCACCAATATTGCCTTCATCCCAAAACACTACACGATTTTCATTTAAAATTTCTTTATTAACAACAAAATTAGTTTATATTTTCAGCTATCGAAAATGCTTTAACGCAAGTGTATTAAAACAAAGGAACCAATATTTCAAACCAAAACACGACACGTTTTTTCATTTAAAATTTCTTTTTAACAACAAAATTAGTTTATATTTTCAGTTATCGCAAATGCTTTAACGCAAGTGTACTAAAACAAAGGAACCAATACTTCCTTCAACCCAAAACACCACATGTTTTTAAATTAAAATTTCACTTTTAAAAACGAA
>NC_090735.1:132208085-132233085 GCF_036898095.1 Palaemon carinicauda | reverse complement strand
TTTTTATCTTTTATTATGAAATACATATTTACAATCTTACAATTTATAACACACACACACACGCGCACACACACACACACACATATATATATATATATATATCATAGTATATTTACATAAATAATTTTCTATTCTATATGTAGTGTATCAACAATTGAAATTTTTACCATTTATCTAAATACGTTTTTAAATAAAAAATATATCAAGTTCTAAATACTTTTTTAATAGAAGTTTTAAATCCTATATAATTTACATTAAACTTATACATCATTCTTCTAGAGCCAGAGCTGGGCAATGATCAGACAGTGTGGACGTACAGCATAAATTACACCACAAAGTAAAACGATAAGTAGTTCAACCTTCAAATAGTTTAATTTCTAAAAGCATTTTAGTAAGGGAGTCATAAAATCGAATAGGCTTATATTTTTTTTTTGGGGGGGGTGTAACGTGTTTAAGATAGTTGGCCTACACTAAATAGATACGCTTTTACATGAGGAACATTTAATGTTTCTTTCCTCACCGGGATATTTTTCCTTGTTGGAGCCCTTGGGTTTATAGCATCCTGCTTTCCCATTTAGGGTTGTAGCTAGCTAGTAGTAGTAGTAGTAGTAGTAGTAGTAGTAGTAGTAGTAGTAGTAAAAATAATAATAATAATAATAATAATAATAATAATTTCCTTTTCTCAGTTGGCTATTTTCCCTGTTGGAACCCTTGGGCTTATAGCATCGTGCTTTTCCAATTAGGGTTGTGGCTTAGCTTATTATAATAATAATAATAATAATAATAATAATAATAATAATAATAATAATAATAATAATCACAACACACATAAATAGGTAGTAAAATGCAAATATGCTCATGATTGACTTTTGATTTATATGAAGACTTAATCTGCAGCATCATTATTGATCAAAATAGATTTGATGGGGTCTCCAAAATCTCTAACTTCCTGTTTCTAGGATTAGTTTGCCCCCAAAAGGTAAGAGTATACAATAGAGTATACCTTGAAATTATGTCCAATGGCCCACACTTTCCCGGAAGTGTCAGAGCCACGGCTAACACTTCGGTTTTTTAATTAAAAAGTTTTATTATTATATTATTATTATTATTATTATTATTATATTATTATTATTATTATTATTATTATTAACAGTCGACAAACACGACATTGGCATCAAGAGCATCTTCCAGTCATAGAAACAGATTCATTCCAACCTAACCTTGCACATTTGGGTGCTCACCTTGGTCGCTGCAACCTCACCATCCTTATGACCTAAGGATGGGGGTTTTGGGGGAGCCTATAGGTCTATCTCCTGACTCATCACCAGCCATTGCCTGGCCCTCCTTGGTCCTAGCTTGGGTGGAGAGGGAGGTTGGTTGGAGAGGGAGCTTGGGCGTTGATCATATGTATATATGGTCAGTCTCTAGGGCATTGTCCTGCTTGATAGGGCAATGCCACTGCCCCTTGCCGCTGCCATTCATGAGCGGCCACGGGGAGGGGCCAGCCTATTCCTCCCTAAGCATATTATTATTATTATTATTATTATATTATTACCACCAGCTAAGCAACAACCCTAGTTGGAAAACCAGGTACTATAAGCCCAAAGGCTACAACAGTGAAAAATAGCCCAGTGAGGAAAGGAAACAAGGAAATAAATAAATCACAAAAGAAGTAATGAACAATAAAAATAAAATATTCCAAGAACAGTAACAACATTAAATTAATCCTTTATACAAAAACTATAAAAACTTTAAGAGAACAAGAGGAAGAGAAATATAATAGATTAGTGTGTCCGGTTGTACCCTCAAATTAGAGAACTAACCCAAGACAGTGGAAGGCCATGGTACAGAGACTATGTTGCCGGGAATAAAAGTTAAAACATAAAAGTATAAAACATGTTATGGAATGATAGTGAAAACAGTTGTGACTAACATTATAACATATCTTAAATTATAAATTACTTCTTTCATGATATCATTTTAATAATTTATTGAGAGACCTGGAGGATGAATATAAAAGCAAAGGCTGTAACGTAGTTGTCATCCCTAGACGAACAGCTTGAGAGAGAGAGAGAGAGAGAGAGAGAGAGAGAGAGACGGCGGAAGAGGAGTAGACACAGCTATGCCTAAGGCAAATCTCCAGAGAGAGAAAGCGGGCCCGGAAGCTCGGTTTTAAACTGCTCTCTCTCTCTCTCTCTCTCTCTCTCTCTCTCTCTCTTCGACATATAAATAATTTGTTGTTTGCGGTTTCATTTACATATTTTCGCATGTATGGAGACAAACCGGCGAAGTTTCACTAAAATTTATATATATACATACACACACATATATAAATTTATATATATATATATATATACACACACACACCACACATATATATGTATATACATACATACATATATATATATATATATATACACACACATTTGCATTTATGCACATGTACAGTATGTGTAACAACATTCATGTGTCAATGAGTACATAGCAATGTACACTAATGTGCAGCACACACATTTTAAAATATATGTACATATATATATATATATATACACACACACACACATATATATATATATATATATATTGCTAAGAATGGCAAGCTATCCCACTACACAGCATGAATTAACGTTCGTGCAAATACTTACACACGTACGTTCAAAGTTGCAGCAAATGTTTTTATGTTGAACAATCTGATATAAGTCTTTTTATAGTTTATATATGACATATCTGTTTTGACGTTGTTATACTGTTTTTAGAATGAATTATTGTTAATTTGGTCTCATCATTTATTCATTTCCTTATTTCTTTTCCTCACTAGGCTATTTTTCCCGGTTGGAGCCCTTGGGCTTATATCATCTTGCTTTTCCAACTAGGGTTGTAGCTTGGCTAGTAATAATAATAATACACCCAACCATTTGCAAAGGGAGAAATATATACTCAAGTACATTTAAGCGCACAGATAGGTGTATGTAAACATCATGACGTTTTTATGAAAAAGGATAAATACCCCTGAGTTTCTTAACAGAGGAGTAAAATAATACTTATTATAAACAAATAAATATAAAAACGACAGACGCTACATCACGTTTTTAAGAAAAAAGGATAATTTTCCTTGAATTTTCTAAAAGACAAGTAAAAAACTAAATACTTATTAGAACACATAAAAATAAAATGACAGAAAAAGGATAATTTTCCTTTAGTTTCATAATAAACGAGTAAAAAAAATTCTGATTAAAACAGTAAAAATTAAGATGAAAGACACCATTTCACAATTTTATGCAAGAGGAAAATTTTCCCTGAGTTGCCTAACAGACGAGTAAAAATATACTAAAAACTAAAAAAATATAAAAATAAAAATGACAGACACTAGTTCATGATTTGAAACAAAAGGAAAATTTTCCTTGAGTTGCAAAAAAAAAAAAAAAAAAAAAAAAAAACCTAGACATAGGTTCGGCACATGTCGAACGAACCTCTACCCCCCCCCCCCCCCAACCAAACCACGGTTGAATTGCCCAGTGTCTTCTTTAACCGTTAGTTTTACCATCCCTCTTTTCTTTCACTCTCTCGTTCTGTTTACAAGTTACGGTTGGTTCATTCCCCCATGGGACACGTGTCTGCAACATGGGGAACTCCTACTGAAGGTTCTTAAATACTAGCTTCATACTTCAGTAGCCATATATATATATATATATATACATATATATATATATATATATGTGTGTATATATATACATACATATATATATACTGTATATATATATATATATATATACAGTATATATATATATATATATAAAAACAGTATATATATACAGTATATGTATAATTAATATTTTATCGTTATCATAACTGTTACTTTATTGTTGTTAGAAATTATCATTATCTTGCTTCGTAAATGGTAAGTGAATAAGACGGAAGTATATTTGTAAAGAAAAAAAAATCTGGAAACATAAACATACAATTTAATTCCATAATATGCAGACAAAGGAGGAATATTCAAAAAATTAAAAGTAGTTACAAAGCAGAAATTTTTTTCCCCAGTCGAGACAAGGCGTTGAGCAACCTCAGGTAATGCAGACTTTTAAAAAAAAATGAAAATAGAGAGAAAAGGAACAAAAACGAGTTTCACAGGTTAGATCTCACGAACTCAACATCCCCTCATTGAAAAATGACGGTGCAAGAAATAAGAATCAACAGTGAGAAAAAAACAAAAAGGAACCCCCCCCCCTCCTCCCCCCCCAAAAAAACAATAATGATCCACCCTAACACAAAAGCAAAGTTTCGTATGCAAACTTCACACATGACATTACGGGCACAACAATTAACCCACACGGGATGATTATCTCACTGAAGGAACATACAACGGACCACAGGGCATAAAAGAGGAGATAAAATATACTATGAGATGTCAGATGGAGAAATAAAATCTGCAACCATGAGATGTTGAAAGGGCAAGGGACATAACAGATGTAATCATGAGATGTTGGAAGTGCTAGAGAAATCAAGGCTGTAATCATGAAATATTGGAAGTGCTAGAAAAATGAAAGCTGTATTCATGAGAAATTGGAAGTGCTACAGAAATAAAATCTGCAACCATGAGATGTTGGAAGTGCTAGAGAAATAAAGGCTGTAATCATGAGATGTTGGAAGTGCTAGAAAAATAAAAGCTGTATTCATGAGAATTTGGAAGTGCTAGAGAAATAAAATCTGCAACCATGAGATGTTGGAAGTGCTAGAAAAATAAAAGCTGTATTCATGAGAATTTGGAAGTGCTAGAGAAATAAAATCTGCAACCATGAAATGTTGGAAGTGCTAGAAAAATAAAAGCTGTAATCAGATGTTGGAAATGCTAGAGAAATAAAATCTGCAACCATGAGATGTTGGAAGTGCTAGAGAAATAAAATCTGCAACCATGAAATGTTGGAAGTGCTAGAAAAATAAAAGCTGTAATCAGGAGATGTTGGAAATGCTAGAGAAATAAAATCTGCAACCATGAAATGTTGGAAGTGCTAGAAAAATAAAAGCTGTAATCAAGAGATGTTGGAAGTGCTAGAAAAATAAAATCTGAAACCATGAAATGTCGGAAGTCCTAGAGAAATAAAAGCTGTAATCAGGAGATGTTGGAAATGCTAGAGAAATAAAATCTGCAACCATGAGATGTTGGAAGTGCTACAGAAATAAAAGCTGTAATCATGAGAATTTAGAAGTGCTAGAGAAATAAAATCTGCAACCATGAAATGTTGGAAGTGCTAGAGAAATAAAAGCTGTGATCAGGAGATGTTGAAAGTGCTAGAGAAATAAAATCTGCAACCAAGAGATGTTGGAAGTGCTAGAGAAATAAAAGCTGTAATCATGAGATGTTGGAAGTGCTAGAGAAACTAAATTTACCTCCATGAGATGTTGGAAGTGCTAGAGAAATAAAATCTGCAATCATGAGATGTTGGAAGTGCTAGAGAAATAAAATCTGCAACCATGAGATGTTGGAAGTGCTAGAGAAATAAAAGCTCTATTCATGAGAATTTGGAAGTGCTAGAGAAATAAAATCTGCAACCAAGAGATGTTGGAAGGGCAAGAGAAATAAAAGCTGTAATCATAAGATGCTAGAAGTGCTAGAGAAACTAAATTTACATCCATGAGATGTTGTAAGCGCTACAGAAACAAAAGCTGTAATCATGAGATGTCAGAAGTGCTAGAGAAATAAAAGCTGTAATCAGGAGAATTTGGAAGTGCTAGAAAAATAAAATCTACAACCATGAGAAGTTGGAAGTGCTAGAGAAATAAAATCTGCAACCATGAGATGTTGGAAGTGCTAGAGAAATAAAAGCTGTAATCAGGAGAATTTGGAAGTGCTAGAGAAATGAAATCTAAAACCATGAGAAGTTGGAAGTGCTAGAGAAATAAAATTTGCAACCATGAGATGTTGGAAGTGCTAGAGAAATAAAATCTGCAACCATGAGATGTTGGAAGTGCTAGAGAAATAAAATCTGCAACCATGAGATGTTGGAAGTGCTAGAGAAATAAAATCTACAACCATGAGAAGTTGGAAGTGCTAGAGAAATAAAATCTGCAACCATGAGATGTTGGAAGTGCTAGAGAAATAAAAGCTGTAATCAGGAGAATTTGGAAGTGCTAGAGAAATAAAATCTACAACCATGAGAAGTTTTAAGTGCTAGAGAAATAAAATCTGCAACCATGAGATGTTGGAAGTGCTAGAGAAATAAAAGCTGTAATCAGATGTTGGAAGTGCTAGAAAAATAAAAGCTGTAATCAGGAGATGTTGGAAGTGCTAGAGAAATAAAATCTGCAACCATGAGAAGTTGGAAGTGCTAAAGAAATAAAAGCTGTAATCATGAGATGTCAGAAGTACAAGAGAAATAAAAGCTGTAATCAGGAGATGTTGGAAGTGCTAGAAAAATAAAAGCTGTAATCAGGAGATGTTGGAAGTGCTAGAGAAATAAAATCTGCAACCATGAGATGTTGGAAGTGCTAAAGAAATAAAAGCTGTAATCATGAGATGTCAGAAGTACAAGAGAAATAAAAGCTGTAATCAGGAGATGTTGGAAGTGCTAGAGAAATAAAAGATGTAATCAGGAGATGTTGGAAGTGCTAGAAAAATAAAAGCTGTAATCAGGAGATGTTGGAAGTGCTAGAGAAATAAAATATGCAACCACGAGATGTTGGAAGTCCTAGAGAAATAAAAAGTTGTAATCATGAAATGTTGGAAGTGCTAGAGAAATAAAAGATGTAATCAGGAGATGTTGGAAGTGCTAGAAAAACAAAATCTACAACCATGAGATGTTGGAAGTGCTAGAGAAATAAAATATGCAACCATGAGATGTTGGAAGTGCCAGAGAAATAAAATCTACAACCATGAGATGTTGGAAGTGCTAGAGAAATAAAATATGCAACCATGAGATGTTGGAAGTGCTAGAGAAATAAAATATGCAACCACAAGATGTTGGAAGTGCTAAAGAAATAAAAAGTTGTAATCCTGAGATGTTGGAAGTGCTAGAGAAATAAAAGATGTAATCAGGAGATGTTGGAAGTGCTAGAAAAATAAATCTACAACCATGAGATGTTGGAAGTGCTTGAGAAATAAAATATGAAACCACGAGATGTTGGAAGTCCTAGAGAAATAAAAAGTTGTAATCATGAAATGTTGGAAGTGCTAGAGAAATAAAAGATGTAATCAGGAGATGTTGGAAGTGCTAGAAAAATAAAATCTACAACCATGAGATGTTGGAAGTGCTAGAGAAATAAAATATGCAACCATGAGATGTTGGAAGTGCCAGAGAAATAAAATCTACAACCATGAGATGTTGGAAGTGCTACAGAAATAAAATATGCAACCATGAGATGTTGGAAGTGCTAGAGAAATAAAATATGCAACCATGAGATGTTAGAAGTGCTAGAGAAATAAAATATGCAACCATGAGATGTTGGAAGTGCTAGAGAAATAAAAGCTGTAATCAGGAGAAGTTGGAAGTGCTAGAGAAATAAAAGCTGTAATCAGGAGATGTCATAAGTACTAGAGAAATAAAATCTGCAACCATGAGATGTTGGAAGTGCTAGAGAAATAAAAGCTGTAATCAGGAGAAGTTGGAAGTGCTAGAGAAATAAATGCTGTAATCAGGAGATGTCATAAGTACTAGAGAAATAAAATCTGCAACCATGAGATAGTGGAAGCGCTAGAGAAATAAAAACTGTAATCAGGAGATGTTGCAAGTCTTACAGAAATAAAATCTACAACCACAAGATGTTGGAAGTGCTAGAGAAATAAAAACTTGTAATCATGCGATGTTGGAAGTGCTAGAGAAATAAAAGCTGTAATCAGGAGATGTTGGAAGTGCTAAAAAAATAAAAGCTGTAATCAGGAGATGTTGGAAGTACTAGAGAAATAAAATCTGCAACCATGAGATGTTGAAAGTGCTAGAGAAATAAAACCTGTAATCAGGAGATGTTGGAAGTGCTTGAGAAATAAAATCTGCAACCATGAGATGTTGGAAGTGCCAGAGAAATAAAATCTGCAACTATGAGATGTTGGAATTGCTAGAGAAATAAAATCTGCAACCATGAGATGTTGTAAGTGCTAGAGAAATAAAAACTGTAATCAGGAGATGTTGGAAGTGCTAGAGAAATAAATGCTGTAATCAGGAGATATCATAAATACTAGAGAAATAAAATCTGCAACCATGAAATGGTGGAAGTGCTAGAGAAATAAATGCTGTAATCAGGAGATATCATAAATACTAGAGAAATAAAATCTGCAACCATGAGATGTTGGAAGTGCTAGAGAAATAAAATCTGCAACCATGAGATGTTGGAAGTGCTAGAGAAATAAAACCTGTAATCAGGAGATGTTGGAAGTGCTTGAGAAATAAAATCTGCAACCATGAGATGTTGGAAGTGCTAGAGAAATAAAATCTGCAACTATGAGATGTTGGAAGTGCTAGAGAAATAAAATCTGCAACCATGAGATGGTGGAAGTGCTAGAGAAATAAAAACTGTAATCAGGAGATGTTGGAAGTGCTAGAGAAATAAAATCTGCAACCATGAGATGTTGGAAGTGCTAGAGAAATAAAATCTGCAACCATGAGATGGTGGAAGTGCTAGAGAAATAAAAACTGTAATCAGGAGATGTTGGAAGTGCTACAGAAATAAAATCTGCAACCACTAGAGAAATAAAACATGTAACCACGAGATGTAAGTGCTAGAGAAATAAAATCTACGACCGCGAATTGTTGGAAGGGCTAGAGAAATAAAATCTACGACCGCAAGATGTTGGAAGGGCTAGAGAAATAAAATCTACGACCGCGAGATGTTGGAAGGGCTAGAGAAATAAAATCTACGACCGCGAGATGTTGGAAGTGCTAGAGAAATAAAATCTGCAACTATGAGATGTTGGAAGTGCTAGAGAAATAAAATCTGCAACCATGAGATGATGGAAGTGCTAGAGAAATAAAAACTGTAATCAGGAAATGTTGGAAGTGCTAGAGAAATAAAATCTGCAACCATGAGATGTTGGAAGTGCTAGAGAAATAAAATCTGCAACCATGAGATGGTGGAAGTGCTAGAGAAATAAAAACTGTAATCAGGAGATGTTGGAAGTGCTACAGAAATAAAATCAGCAACCACTGGAGAAATAAAACATGTAACCACGAGATGTAAGTGATAGAGAAATAAAATCTACGACCGCGAGATGTTGGAAGGGCTAGAGAAATAAAATCTACGACCGCGAGATGTTGGAAGGGCTAGAGAAATAAAATCTACGACCGCGAGATGTTGGAAGGGCTAGAGAAATAAAATCTACGACCGCGAGATGTTGGAAGTGCTAGAAAAATAAAATCTGCAACTATGAGATGTTGGAAGTGCTAGAGAAATAAAATCTGCAACCATGAGATGGTGGAAGTGCTAGAGAAATAAAAACTGTAATCAGGAGATGTTGGAAGTGCTAGAGAAATAAAATCTGCAACCATGAGATGTTGGAAGTGCTAGAGAAATAAAATCTGCAACCATGAGATGGTGGAAGTGCTAGAGAAATAAAAACTGTAATCAGGAGATGTTGGAAGTGCTACAGAAATAAAATCTGCAACCACTAGAGAAATAAAACATGTAACCACGAGATGTAAGTGCTAAAGAAATAAAATCTACGACCGCGAGATGTTGGAAGGGCTAGAGAAATAAAATCTACGACCGCGAGATGTTGGAAGGGCTAGAGAAATAAAATCTGCAACTATGAGATGTTGGAAGTGCTAGAGAAATAAAATCTGCAACCATAAGATGGTGGAAGTGCTAGAGAAATAAAAACTGTAATCAGGAGATGTTGGAAGTGCTACAGAAATAAAATCTGCAACCACTAGAGAAATAAAACATGTAACCACGAGATGTAAGTGCTAGAGAAATAAAATCTACGACCGCGAGATGTTGGAAGGGCTAGAGAAATAAAATCTACGACCGCGAGACGTTGGAAGGGCTAGAGAAATAAAATCTACGACCGCGAGATGTTGGAAGGGCTAGAGAAATAAAATCTACGACCGCGAGATGTTGGAAGGGCTAGAGAAATAAAATCTACGACCGCGAGATGTTGGAAGGGCTAGAGAAATAAAATCTGCAACTATGAGATGTTGGAAGTGCTAGAGAAATAAAATCTGCAACCATGAGATGGTGGAAGTGCTAGAGAAATAAAAACTGTAATCAGGAGATGTTGGAAGTGCTACAGAAATAAAATCTGCAACCACTAGAGAAATAAAACATGTAACCACGAGATGTAAGTGCTAGAGAAATAAAATCTACGACCGCGAGATGTTGGAAGGGCTAGAGAAATAAAATCTACGACCGCGAGATGTTGGAAGGGCTAGAGAAATAAAATCTACGACCGCAAGATGTTGGAAGGGCTAGAGAAATAAAATCTACGACCGCGAGATGTTGGAAGGGCTAGAGAAATAAAATCTACGACCGCGAGATGTTGGAAGTGCTAGAGAAATAAAATCTGCAACTATGAGATGTTGGAAGTGCTAGAGAAATAAAATCTGCAACCATGAGATGGTGGAAGTGCTAGAGAAATAAAAACTGTAATCAGGAGATGTTGGAAGTGCTAGAGAAATAAAATCTGCAACCATGAGATGTTGGAAGTGCTAGAGAAATAAAATCTGCAACCATGAGATGGTGGAAGTGCTAGAGAAATAAAAACTGTAATCAGATGTTGGAAGTGCTACAGAAATAAAATCTGCAACCACTAGAGAAATAAAACATGTAACCACGAGATGTAAGTGCTAGAGAAATAAAATCTACGACCGCGAGATGTTAGAAGGGCTAGAGAAATAAAATCTACGACCGCGAGATGTTGGAAGGGCTAGAGAAATAAAATCTACGACCGCGAGATGTTGGAAGTGCTAGAGAAATAAAATCTGCAACTATGAGATGTTGGAAGTGCTAGAGAAATAAAATCTGCAACCATGAGATGGTGGAAGTGCTAGAGAAATAAAAACTGTAATCAGGAGATGTTGGAAGTGCTAGAGAAATAAAATCTGCAACCATGAGATGGTGGAAGTGCTAGAGAAATAAAAACTGTAATCAGGAGATGTTGGAAGTGCTACAGAAATAAAATCTGCAACCACTAGAGAAATAAAACATGTAACCACGAGATGTAAGTGCTAGAGAAATAAAATCTACGACCGCGAGATGTTGGAAGGGCTAGAGAAATAAAATCTGCAACTATGAGATGTTGGAAGTGCTAGAAAAATAAAATCTGCAACCATGAGATGGTGGAAGTGCTAGAGAAATAAAAACTGTAATCAGGAGATGTTGGAAGTGCTACAGAAATAAAATCTGCAACCACTAGAGAAAAAAAACATGTAACCACGAGATGTAAGTGCTAAAGAAATAAAATCTACGACCGCGAGATGTTGGAAGGGCTAGAGAAATAAAATCTACGACCGCGAGATGTTGGAAGGGCTAGAGAAATAAAATCTGCAACTATGAGATGTTGGAAGTGCTAGAGAAATAAAATCTGCAACCATGAGATGGTGGAAGTGCTAGAGAAATAAAAACTGTAATCAGGATATGTTGGAAGTGCTACAGAAATAAAATCTGCAACCACTAGAGAAATAAAACATGTAACCACGAGATGTAAGTGCTAGAGAAATAAAATCTACGACCGCGAGATGTTGGAAGGGCTAGAGAAATAAAATCTACAACCGCGAGATGTTGGAAGGGCTAGAGAAATAAAATCTACGACCGCGAGATGTTGGAAGGGCTAGAGAAATAAAATCTACGACCGCGAGATGTTGGAAGGGCTAGAGAAATAAAATCTGCAACCATGAGATGGTGGAAGTGCTAGAGAAATAAAAACTGTAATCAGGAGATGTTGGAAGTGCTACAGAAATAAAATCTGCAACCACTAGAGAAATAAAACATGTAACCACGAGATGTAAGTGCTAGAGAAATAAAATCTATGACCGCAAGATGTTGGAAGGGCCAGAGAAATAAAATCTACGACCGCGAGATGTTGGAAGGGCTAGAGAAATAAAATCTACGACCGCGAGATGTTGGAAGGGCTAGAGAAATAAAATCTGCAACTATGAGATGTTGGAAGTGCTAGAGAAATAAAATCTGCAACCATGAGATGGTGGAAGTGCTAGAGAAATAAAAACTGTAATCAGGAGATGTTGGAAGTGCTACAGAAATAAAATCTGCAACCACTAGAGAAATAAAACATGTAACCACGAGATGTAAGTGCTAGAGAAATAAAATCTACGACCGCGAGATGTTGGAAGGGCTAGAGAAATAAAATCTACGACCGCGAGATGTTGGAAGGGCTAGAGAAATAAAATCTGCAACTATGAGATGTTGGAAGTGCTAGAGAAATAAAATCTGCAACCATGAGATGGTGGAAGTGCTAGAGAAATAAAAACTGTAATCAGGAGATGTTGGAAGTGCTACAGAAATAAAATCTGCAACCACTAGAGAAATAAAACATGTAACCACGAGATGTGAGTGCTAGAAAAATAAAATCCACGACCGCGAGATGTTGGAAGGGCTAGAGAAATAAAATCTACGACCGCGAGATGTTGGAAGGGCTAGAGAAATAAAATCTACGACCGCGAGATGTTGGAAGGGCTAGAGAAATAAAATCTACGACCGCGAGATGTTGGAAGGGCTAGAGAAATAAAATCTACGACCGCGAGATGTTGGAAGGGCTAGAGAAATAAAATCTACGACCGCGAGATGTTGGAAGTGCTAGAGAAATAAAATCTGCAACTATGAGATGTTGGAAGTGCTAGAGAAATAAAATCTGCAACCATGAGATGGTGGAAGTGCTAGAGAAATAAAAACTGTAATCAGGAGATGTTGGAAGTGCTACAGAAATAAAATCTGCAACCACTAGAGAAATAAAACATGTAACCACGAGATGTAAGTGCTAGAAAAATAAAATCTACGACCGCGAGATGTTGGAAGGGCTAGAGAAATAAAATCTACGACCGCGAGATGTTGGAAGGACTAGAGAAATAAAATCTACGACCGCGAGATGTTGGAAGGGCTAGAGAAATAAAATCTACGACCGCGAGATGTTGGAAGGGCTAGAGAAATAAAATCTGCAACCATGAGATGTTGGAAGTGCTAGAGAAATAAAATCTGCAACCATGAGATGGTGGAAGTGCTAGAGAAATAAAAACTGTAATCAGGAGATGTTGGAAGTGCTACAGAAATAAAATCTGCAACCACTAGAGAAATAAAACATGTAACCACGAGATGTAAGTGCTAGAGAAATAAAATCTACGACCGCGAGATGTTGGAAGGGCTAGAGAAATAAAATCTACGACCGCGAGATGTTGGAAGTGCTAGAGAAATAAAATCTGCAACTATGAGATGTTGGAAGTGCTAGAGAAATAAAATCTGCAACCATGAGATGGTGGAAGTGCTAGAGAAATAAAAACTGTAATCAGGAGATGTTGGAAGTGCTACAGAAATAAAATCTGCAACCACTAAAGAAATAAAACATGTAACCACGAGATGTAAGTGCTAGAGAAATAAAATCTACGACCGCGAGATGTTGGAAGGGCTAGAGAAATAAAATCTACGACCGCCAGATGTTGGAAGGGCTAGAGAAATAAAATCTACGACCGCGAGATGTTGGAAGGGCTAGAGAAATAAAATCTACGACCGCGAGATGTTGGAAGGGCTAGAGAAATAAAATCTGCAACTATGAGATGTTGGAAGTGCTAGAGAAATAAAATCTGCAACCATGAGATGGTGGAAGTGCTAGAGAAATAAAAACTGTAATCAGGAGATGTTGGAAGTGCTACAGAAATAAAATCTGCAACCACTAGAGAAATAAAACATGTAACCACGAGATGTAAGTGCTAGAGAAATAAAATCTACGACCGCGAGATGTTGGAAGGGCTAGAGAAATAAAATCTACGACCGCGAGATGTTGGAAGGGCTAGAGAAATAAAATCTACGACCGCGAGATGTTGGAAGGGCTAGAGAAATAAAATCTGCAACTATGAGATGTTGGAAGTGCTAGAGAAATAAAATCTGCAACCATGAGATGGTGGAAGTGCTAGAGAAATAAAAACTGTAATCAGGAGATGTTGGAAGTGCTACAGAAATAAAATCTGCAACCACTAGAGAAATAAAACATGTAACCACGAGATGTAAGTGCTAGAGAAATAAAATCTACGACCGCGAGATGTTGGAAGGGCTAGAGAAATAAAATCTACGACCGCGAGATGTTGGAAGGGCTAGAGAAATAAAATCTACGACCGCGAGATGTTGGAAGGGCTAGAGAAATAAAATCTACGACCGCGAGATGTTGGAAGGGCTAGAGAAATAAAATCTGCAACTATGAGATGTTGGAAGTGCTAGAGAAATAAAAACTGTAATCAGGAGATGTTGGAAGTGCTACAGAAATAAAATCTGCAACCACTAGAGAAATAAAACATGTAACCACGAGATGTAAGTGCTAGGGAAATAAAATCTACGACCGCGAGATGTTGGAAGGGCTAGAGAAATAAAATCTACGACCGCGAGATGTTGGAAGGGCTAGAGAAATAAAATCTACGACCGCGAGATGTTGGAAGGGCTAGAGAAATAAAATCTGCAACTATGAGATGTTGGAAGTGCTAGAGAAATAAAATCTGCAACCATGAGATGGTGGAAGTGCTAGAGAAATAAAAACTGTAATCAGGAGATGTTGGAAGTGCTACAGAAATAAAATCTGCAACCACTAGAGAAATAAAACATGTAACCACGAGATGTAAGTGCTAGAGAAATAAAATCTACGACCGCGAGATGTTGGAAGGGCTAGAGAAATAAAATCTACGACCGCGAGATGTTGGAAGGGCTAGAGAAATAAAATCTACGACCGCGAGATGTTGGAAGGGCTAGAGAAATAAAATCTGCAACTATGAGATGTTGGAAGTGCTAGAGAAATAAAATCTGCAACCATGAGATGGTGGAAGTGCTAGAGAAATAAAAACTGTAATCAGGAGATGTTGGAAGTGCTACAGAAATAAAATCTGCAACCACTAGAGAAATAAAACATGTAACCACGAGATGTAAGTGCTAGAGAAATAAAATCTACGACCGCGAGATGTTGGAAGGGCTAGAGAAATAAAATCTACGACCGCGAGATGTTGGAAGGGCTAGAGAAATAAAATCTACGACCGCGAGATGTTGGAAGGGCTAGAGAAATAAAATCTACGACCGCGAGATGTTGGAAGGGCTAGAGAAATAAAATCTGCAACTATGAGATGTTGGAAGTGCTAGAGAAATAAAATCTGCAACCATGAGATGGTGGAAGTGCTAGAGAAATAAAAACTGTAATCAGGAGATGTTGGAAGTGCTACAGAAATAAAATCTGCAACCACTAGAGAAATAAAACATGTAACCACGAGATGTAAGTGCTAGAGAAATAAAATCTACGACCGCGAGATGTTGGAAGGGCTAGAGAAATAAAATCTGCAACTATGAGATGTTGGAAGTGCTAGAGAAATAAAATCTGCAACCATGAGATGGTGGAAGTGCTAGAGAAATAAAAACTGTAATCAGGAGATGTTGGAAGTGCTACAGAAATAAAATCTGCAACCACTAGAGAAATAAAACATGTAACCACGAGATGTAAGTGCTAGAGAAATAAAATCTACGACCGCGAGATGTTGGAAGGGCTAGAGAAATAAAATCTACGACCGCGAGATGTTGGAAGGGCTAGAGAAATAAAATCTACGACCGCGAGATGTTGGAAGGGCTAGAGAAATAAAATCTACGACCGCGAGATGTTGGAAGGGCTAGAGAAATAAAATCTGCAACTATGAGATGTTGGAAGTGCTAGAGAAATAAAAACTGTAATCAGGAGATGTTGGAAGTGCTACAGAAATAAAATCTGCAACCACTAGAGAAATAAAACATGTAACCACGAGATGTAAGTGCTAGAGAAATAAAATCTACGACCGCGAGATGTTGGAAGGGCTAGAGAAATAAAATCTACGACCGCGAGATGTTGGAAGGGCTAGAAAAATAAAATCTACGACCGCGAGATGTTAGAAGGGCTAGAGAAATAAAATCTACGACCGCGAGATGTTGGAAGGGCTAGAGAAATAAAATCTGCAACTATGAGATGTTGGAAGTGCTAGAGAAATAAAATCTGCAACCATGAGATGGTGGAAGTGCTAGAGAAATAAAAACTGTAATCAGGAGATGTTGGAAGTGCTACAGAAATAAAATCTGCAACCACTAGAGAAATAAAACATGTAACCACGAGATGTAAGTGCTAGAGAAATAAAATCTACGACCGCGAGATGTTGGAAGGGCTAGAGAAATAAAATCTACGACCGCGAGATGTTGGAAGGGCTAGAGAAATAAAATCTGCAACTATGAGATGTTGGAAGTGCTAGAGAAATAAAATCTGCAACCATGAGATGGTGGAAGTGCTAGAGAAATAAAAACTGTAATCAGGAGATGTTGGATGTGCTACAGAAATAAAATCTGCAACCACTAGAGAAATAAAACATGTAACCACGAGATGTAAGTGCTAGAGAAATAAAATCTACGACCGCGAGATGTTGGAAGGGCTAGAGAAATAAAATCTACGACCGCGAGATGTTGGAAGGGCTAGAGAAATAAAATCTGCAACTATGAGATGTTGGAAGTGCTAGAGAAATAAAATCTGCAACCATGAGATGGTGGAAGTGCTAGAGAAATAAAAACTGTAATCAGGAGATGTTGGAAGTGCTACAGAAATGAAATCTGCAACCACTAGAGAAATAAAACATGTAACCACGAGATGTAAGTGCTAGAGAAATAAAATCTACGACCGCGAGATGTTGGAAGGGCTAGAGAAATAAAATCTACGACCGCGAGATGTTGGAAGGGCTAGAGAAATAAAATCTGCAACTATGAGATGTTGGAAGTGCTAGAGAAATAAAATCTGCAACCATGAGATGGTGGAAGTGCTAGAGAAATAAAAACTGTAATCAGGAGATGTTGGAAGTGCTACAGAAATAAAATCTGCAACCACTAGAGAAATAAAACATGTAACCACGAGATGTAAGTGCTAGAGAAATAAAATCTACGACCGCGAGATGTTGGAAGGGCTAGAGAAATAAAATCTACGACCGCGAGATGTTGGAAGGGCTAGAGAAATAAAATCTGCAACTATGAGATGTTGGAAGTGCTAGAGAAATAAAATCTGCAACCATGAGATGGTGGAAGTGCTAGAGAAATAAAAACTGTAATCAGGAGATGTTGGAAGTGCTACAGAAATAAAATCTGCAACCACTAGAGAAATAAAACATGTAACCACGAGATGTAAGTGCTAGAGAAATAAAATCTACGACCGCGAGATGTTGGAAGGGCTAGAGAAATAAAATCTACGACCGCGAGATGTTGGAAGGGCTAGAGAAATAAAATCTACGACCGCGAGATGTTGGAAGGGCTAGAGAAATAAAATCTACGACCGCGAGATGTTGGAAGGGCTAGAGAAATAAAATCTGCAACTATGAGATGTTGGAAGTGCTAGAGAAATAAAATCTGCAACCATGAGATGGTAGAAGTGCTAGAGAAATAAAAACTGTAATCAGGAGATGTTGGAAGTGCTACAGAAATAAAATCTGCAACCACTAGAGAAATAAAACATGTAACCACGAGATGTAAGTGCTAGAGAAATAAAATCTACGACCGCGAGATGTTGGAAGGGCTACAGAAATAAAATCTGCAACTATGAGATGTTGGAAGTGCTAGAGAAATAAAATCTGAAACCATGAGATGGTGGAAGTGCTAGAGAAATAAAAACTGTAATCAGGAGATGTTGGAAGTGCTACAGAAATAAAATCTGCAACCACTAGAGAAATAAAACATGTAACCACGAGATGTAAGTGCTAGAGAAATAAAATCTACGACCGCGAGATGTTGGAAGGGCTAGAGAAATAAAATCTACGACCGTGAGATGTTGGAAGGGCTAGAGAAATAAAATCTACGACCGCGAGATGTTGGAAGGGCTAGAGAAATAAAATCTGCAACTATGAGATGTTGGAAGTGCTAGAGAAATAAAATCTGCAACCATGAGATGTTGGAAGTGCTAGAGAAATAAAAACTGTAATCAGGAGATGTTGGAAGTGCTAGAGAAATAAAATCTGCAACCACTAGAGAAATAAAACATGTAACCACGAGATGTAAGTGCTAGAGAAATAAAATCTACGACCGCGAGATGTTGGAAGGCTAGAGAAATAAAATCTACACCGCGAGATGTTGGAAGTGCTAGAGAAATAAAATCTACGACCGCGAGATGTTGGAAGGCTAGAGAAATAAAATCTACGACCGCGAGATGTTGGAAGTGCTAGAGAAATAAAATCTACACCGGAGATGTTGGAAGTGCTAGAGAAATAAAATCTGCAACCATGAGATGTTGGAAGTGCTAGAGAAATAAAATCTGCAACCATGAGATGTGGAAGTGCTAGAGAAATAAAAACTGTAATCAGGAGATGTTGGAAGTGCTAGAGAAATAAAATCTGCAACCACTAGAGAAATAAAACATGTAACCACGAGATGTAAGTGCTAGAGAAATAAAATCTACGACCGCGAGATGTTGGAAGGGCTAGAGAAATAAAATCTACGACCGCGAGATGTTGGAAGGGCTAGAGAAATAAAATCTGCAACTATGAGATGTTGGAAGTGCTAGAGAAATAAAATCTGCAACCATGAGATGGTGGAAGTGCTAGAGAAATAAAAACTGTAATCAGGAGATGTTGGAAGTGCTACAGAAATAAAATCTGCAACCACTAGAGAAATAAAACATGTAACCACGAGATGTAAGTGCTAGAGAAATAAAATCTACGACCGCGAGATGTTGGAAGGGCTAGAGAAATAAAATCTACGACCGCGAGATGTTGGAAGGGCTAGAGAAATAAAATCTGCAACTATGAGATGTTGGAAGTGCTAGAGAAATAAAATCTGCAACCATGAGATGGTGGAAGTGCTAGAGAAATAAAAACTGTAATCAGGAGATGTTGGAAGTGCTACAGAAATAAAATCTGCAACCACTAGAGAAATAAAACATGTAACCACGAGATGTAAGTGCTAGAGAAATAAAATCTACGACCGCGAGATGTTGGAAGGGCTAGAGAAATAAAATCTACGACCGCGAGATGTTGGAAGGGCTAGAGAAATAAAATCTGCAACTATGAGATGTTGGAAGTGCTAGAGAAATAAAATCTGCAACCATGAGATGGTGGAAGTGCTAGAGAAATAAAAACTGTAATCAGGAGATGTTGGAAGTGCTACAGAAATAAAATCTGCAACCACTAGAGAAATAAAACATGTAACCACGAGATGTAAGTGCTAGAGAAATAAAATCTACGACCGCGAGATGTTGGAAGGGCTAGAGAAATAAAATCTACGACCGCGAGATGTTGGAAGGGCTAGAGAAATAAAATCTGCAACTATGAGATGTTGGAAGTGCTAGAGAAATAAAATCTGCAACCATGAGATGGTGGAAGTGCTAGAGAAATAAAAACTGTAATCAGGAGATGTTGGAAGTGCTACAGAAATAAAATCTGCAACCACTAGAGAAATAAAACATGTAACCACGAGATGTAAGTGCTAGAGAAATAAAATCTACGACCGCGAGATGTTGGAAGGGCTAGAGAAATAAAATCTACGACCGCGAGATGTTGGAAGGGCTAGAGAAATAAAATCTACGACCGCGAGATGTTGGAAGGGCTAGAGAAATAAAATCTGCAACCATGAGATGTTGGAAGTGCTAGAGAAATAAAAACTGTAATCAGGAGATGTTGGAAGTGCTAGAGAAATAAAATCTGCAACCAGATGTTGGAAGTGCTAGAGAAATAAAATCTGCAACCATGAGATGTGGAAGTGCTAGAGAAATAAAATCTACTGACCGCGAGATGTTGGAAGGGCTAGAGAAATAAAATCTACGACCGCGAGATGTTGGAAGGGCTAGAGAAATAAAATCTGCAACCATGAGATGTTGGAAGTGCTAGAGAAATAAAATCTGAACCGAGATGTTGGAAGTGCTAGAGAAATAAAATCTACGACCGCGAGATGTTGGAAGTGCTAGAGAAATAAAATCTGAACCGAGATGTTGGAAGTGCTAGAGAAATAAAATCTACGACCGCGAGATGTTGGAAGGGCTAGAGAAATAAAATCTGAACCGAGATGTTGGAAGTGCTAGAGAAATAAAAACTGAATCAGGAGATGTTGGAAGTGCTAGAGAAATAAAATCTGCAACCACTAGAGAAATAAAACATGTAACCAGAGATGTAAGTGCTAGAGAAATAAAATCTACACCGCGAGATGTTGGAAGGGCTAGAGAAATAAAATCTACGACCGCGAGATGTTGGAAGTGCTAGAGAAATAAAATCTACACCGAGATGTTGGAAGTGCTAGAGAAATAAAATCTACACCGCGAGATGTTGGAAGGCTAGAGAAATAAAATCTGCAACCATGAGATGGTGGAAGTGCTAGAGAAATAAAAACTGTAATCAGGAGATGTTGGAAGTGCTAGAGAAATAAAATCTACGACCGCGAGATGTTGGAAGGCTAGAGAAATAAAATCTGCAACCGAGATGTTGGAAGTGCTAGAGAAATAAAATCTGCAACCATGAGATGTTGGAAGTGCTAGAGAAATAAAATCTGCAACCATGAGATGGTGGAAGTGCTAGAGAAATAAAAACTGTAATCAGGAGATGTTGGAAGTGCTACAGAAATAAAATCTGCAACCACTAGAGAAATAAAACATGTAACCACGAGATGTAAGTGCTAGAGAAATAAAATCTACGACCGCGAGATGTTGGAAGGGCTAGAGAAATAAAATCTACGACCGCGAGATGTTGGAAGGGCTAGAGAAATAAAATCTACGACCGCGAGATGTTGGAAGGGCTAGAGAAATAAAATCTACGACCGCGAGATGTTGGAAGGGCTAGAGAAATAAAATCTGCAACTATGAGATGTTGGAAGTGCTAGAGAAATAAAATCTGCAACCATGAGATGGTGGAAGTGCTAGAGAAATAAAAACTGTAATCAGGAGATGTTGGAAGTGCTACAGAAATAAAATCTGCAACCACTAGAGAAATAAAACATGTAACCACGAGATGTAAGTGCTAGAGAAATAAAATCTACGACCGCGAGATGTTGGAAGGGCTAGAGAAATAAAATCTACGACCGCGAGATGTTGGAAGGGCTAGAGAAATAAAATCTGCAACCGAGATGTTGGAAGTGCTAGAGAAATAAAATCTGAACCGAGATGTTGGAAGTGCTAGAGAAATAAAATCTGCAACCATGAGATGTTGGAAGTGCTAGAGAAATAAAAACTGTAACCAGAGATGTTGGAAGTGCTAGAGAAATAAAATCTGCAACCAGAGATGTTGGAAGTGCTAGAGAAATAAAATCTGCAACCAGAGATGTTGGAAGTGCTAGAGAAATAAAATCTGCAACCATGAGATGTTGGAAGTGCTAGAGAAATAAAAACTGACAGGAGATGTTGGAAGTGCTAGAGAAATAAAATCTGCAACCATGAGATGTTGGAAGTGCTAGAGAAATAAAATCTGCAACTATGAGATGTTGGAAGTGCTAGAGAAATAAAATCTGCAACCATGAGATGTGGAAGTGCTAGAGAAATAAAAACTGAATCCGGAGATGTTGGAAGTGCTACAGAAATAAAATCTGCAACCATGAGATGTTGGAAGTGCTAGAGAAATAAAATCTGCAACTATGAGATGTTGGAAGTGCTAGAGAAATAAAATCTGCAACTATGAGATGTTGGAAGTGCTAGAGAAATAAAATCTGCAACCATGAGATGGTGGAAGTGCTAGAGAAATAAAAACTGTAATCAGGAGATGTTGGAAGTGCTAGAGAAATAAAATCTGCAACCATGAGATGTTGGAAGTGCTAGAGAAATAAAATCTGCAACCATGAGATGTTGGAAGTGCTAGAGAAATAAAATCTGCAACCAGAGATGTTGGAAGTGCTAGAGAAATAAAATCTACGACCGCGAGATGTTGGAAGGGCTAGAGAAATAAAATCTGCAACTATGAGATGTTGGAAGTGCTAGAGAAATAAAATCTGCAACTATGAGATGTTGGAAGTGCTAGAGAAATAAAATCTGCAACCATGAGATGGTGGAAGTGCTAGAGAAATAAAATCTGCAACAGAGATGTTGGAAGTGCTAGAGAAATAAAATCTGCAACCATGAGATGTGGAAGTGCTAGAGAAATAAAAACTGTAATCAGGAGATGTTGGAAGTGCTAGAGAAATAAAATCTGCAACCGAGATGTTGGAAGTGCTAGAGAAATAAAATCTGAACTATGAGATGTTGGAAGTGCTAGAGAAATAAAATCTGCAACCATGAGATGTTGGAAGTGCTAGAGAAATAAAAACTGAATCAGGAGATGTTGGAAGTGCTAGAGAAATAAAATCTGCAACCATGAGATGTTGGAAGTGCTAGAGAAATAAAATCTGCAACTATGAGATGTTGGAAGTGCTAGAGAAATAAAATCTGCAACCATGAGATGGTGGAAGTGCTAGAGAAATAAAAACTGTAATCAGGAGATGTTGGAAGTGCTACAGAAATAAAATCTGCAACTATGAGATGTTGGAAGTGCTAGAGAAATAAAATCTGCAACCATGAGATGGTGGAAGTGCTAGAGAAATAAAAACTGTAATCAGGAGATGTTGGAAGTGCTACAGAAATAAAATCTGCAACCATGAGATGTTGGAAGTGCTAGAGAAATAAAATCTGCAACCACTAGAGAAATAAAATCTGCAACCATGAGATGTTGGAAGTGCTAGAGAAATAAAATCTGCAACCATGCGAGATGTTGGAAGGGTAGAGAAATAAAATATACATCAGAGATGTTGGAAGTGCTACAGAAATAAAATCTGCAACCACTAGAGAAATAAAACATGTAACCACGAGATGTAAGTGCTAGAGAAATAAAATCTACGACTATAAAAATACTTACCATAAAATACGAACATAAAATACAAAATTACTCAACTTAACACCTTTCACGAGAAGCTCAATTTGACTTCAGAGATGTCAAGTTTACTGATAGTCTCGGCATTGTTTATATTTATAAAGAGATGATCTATTCATACAAAAAAATAGACTTGTTTTCTGTAATATATGTCGGATTATCTGAATTTACATGATCATACTAAGTTTAATTATAATTGCTAGAAGCAAAAATTAGTGAATAAATATTAATGCAAATGTGTATATACTTTATATATACAGTATATACACATCTTTATAATGGAGACACACACACACACACACACACACACACACACACACACATATATATATATATATATATATATATATATATATATATATATATATATATATATATATACGTATATTACACCATCGTGTGTGTGAGAGAGAGAGAGAGAGAGAGAGAGAGAGAGAGAGAGAGAGAGAGAGAGAGAGAGAGAGAGAGAGAGAGAGGTCACGCCACGGTGCACTACGCGTGGGCGTGTGTGTGTGAATGTGTGTGTGTGTGTGTGTGTGTAAGGAAGGGAAAAACAGGTGGGTCAGTTCCTGGTGCAGACATCCTGCTGCAGGGTCCGACTTTTGGGCAGCCCTGCCCCTTCAAACCTCCCCGCACCCCGACCCGAAAGGTCACCTTTGTTACGGCGTGGCAAACCTCTTGAAAAGGAGGGTGGACTTTTCATTTGCTCATCTTGTGTTCATGAAAAATTTGAGAAGGGGAAGTCTTATAGAAAATGTCGTTTATTTTTTTAATTTTTTTTTTAGTTTATCATCTGTATATGATTTAAAAACAACCATATAGAAACACACACTCTCTCTCTCTCTCTCTCTCTCTCTCTCTCTCTCTCTCTCTCTCTCTCTCCCACATACATACGCACACACAAACACAAACAAACACACACAAACATATATATATATATATATATATATATATATATATATATATATATATATATATATATATAATTTCTTTCCAGTCACACTTAAGGGGAAGAAAGAGTAGTCATACCCCGTGAGGTACACTCGGAAACCACACTCTCCCATAAATTGCGAAACAGGCGGATTGTAGTTAGGAAAGGGGGAGGGGGAAGGGGTAGGGAAGGGTTGAATCTGTGCGTGTAAAACTCTTCAACACGTCAACAAATGCACGTGCGAAGAAAAGCCAATCGAAGCTTAAGCACAAAAAAAAAAAAAAAAAAAAAAAAAAAAAAAAAAAAAAAAAAATCCGACAACTTTAGGAAGATATAATACTGAATCCTGGCTTGTTTCGTCTAATATTTCAAGACTAGCTATAACATTGACTTCAATCTAAAGGCTGGTAGTATCCTGTAGTGTAAAGGACATTTTACCTCAATCTATTAAATTTTTTAACCAATTTTGTTCATCCTTTATTAAAACAACTACTGTATACAGTAATCTAATCAAAAGGGCATCTTTAAAATTTTGTATTTTAAAAATAGACCTTCACTTATTACTTACAAAAAAATTATAAAAATTAAAATTGAAAACCAGGTAAAATATCTAATATTATATAATATGATTCACGGCGAATATTACATTATAACTTTCATCAATTTTGTATATTGCAAAAAACTAAAAGCCTCCACTAGCAAATCTATATTCATTTATTATATTTAAAAGTTGAATTTTTTTTTTTAGTATGAATCAAAATGAAAAAACACGCTATAATCTCATTTACAATCATAGAAAACATTTCATTTCTAATAAAAACAAATAGTAAATAAATAAGATATTTCTCACAAATGTTAATAGCAATGAAAATTCGTTCATACAAAAATTAGCTTCATAATTATCTCTTTAACTTCATGGGTAATTAAGGATCATTTACATTACCTGGCAAATTTTAACCTAATATTCACCCTTACCCCTTCTCTCCTTTTAAATTCTAACCTAATATTCCACCACCGCTTTTCTCCATTAAAGTATGAACCTAATATTCACCCCCTTCTCTTAGTTTAAATTTGAACC
>NC_090735.1:132204887-132207585 GCF_036898095.1 Palaemon carinicauda | reverse complement strand
ATATGAAGACTCATTTTCAAAGAAGAGTTTTTCATTACTACTTTCTTTATTAAAAATTCATTAGCTGTTAATTTTTAATACCTAAAACATATTTTGTCCCACAAAGAATATATCTAAACCATATTTTGGTCCTATCAAGAATATACCTAAACCATACATTGTCCTATCAAGAATATATCTTAAATATAAAATCTCGTTCCATCTCAAGGGCTAAACTAATAAACACGACCTTGAGGAATATAAATTTTGCGTATTTACTAAGTCCATGGTCATTTTGTTTTATTTTCAACAAATAAAATAAAAAAATAAATAAAAAAAAATCATGGAAAAATCTAATGACCTCCACGCTATTACTTATACTTCGTAATCGTCGGGTGAAAAGAAACGTAATCACTTATGCTGCCAAGGTCTAAAATCCCTAGCTAAAAAACCTATACGTGGCCTTTGTGGGATGTCACGCAAACTTCAAATACACCTAGAGTCTAAATTGATTCTTAGGGTTGTGGTGGCCGATGTGGTAACGTCCCCTGACTGGTAAACGCCCGACTAGGGTTCGAGTCCAGCTCAAACTCGTTAGTTTCTTTGGTCTCTGCAATCTCACCATCCTTGTGAGCTAAAGATGGGGAGTATGGGGGAACCTATAGGTCTGTCTACTGAATCATCAGCAGCCATTGCCTGGCCTTCCTTGGTCCTAGATTGGGTGGAGAGGGGGCTTGGGCGCTGATCACATGTATATATGGTCAGTCTCTAGGGCATTGCTATGCTTAATAGGGTAATGTAACTGTCCATTGCTTCTGCCATTTATGTGCGGCCTTTAAACCTTGAGGGGCAAGCTGGTTTTGAGAAATAAGCTGCCGTGGCGGAGGGTATGCAAGTTTCATTACTCTACGATTAAAATTGTGGCCAAGAAGCTGTTCACAAACAAACACACACAAATTACAAACACACAAACAGGGGTGAAACATAACCACCTTCCAACTTTGTTGGCGGAGGTACGGTAAATATTAAAGGGACCAAGAAAATTTCGCTAACTCAAAAATGATTATGTTAATTATTAACAGTGTCAGTGCGCAAACGGACATACGTTTATATAAAATAATAAGTAAACGTAATAAATACATTACACAAAACCTCATTAATCCACACGTTACATATCAGCACGCACATCGCTCCCCATTATACTTTACAAACTTAAGTCCATTACTTTTATCGAGGCAGATTTGCACAGACTCGCAGCGGTGCCCTTTTAGCTCGGAAAATTTTCCTGATCGCTGATTGGTTAGAATTATCTCGTCCAACCAATCAGCGATCAGGAAACTTTTCCGAGCTAAAAGGGCACCGCTGCGAGTCGGTGCAAATCTGCATCGCTAAAAGAAATTGACTATAAGTATATGAAAGTGTTTAATGGATCATGCACGTGAACTTATCACGCACTGGGGTTTGTAACACACACACACACACACACACACACACACACACACACACACACCAAGTTTGATATTTTAAACAGGAAGCTCAACTATCCTTCATACCCCTATGTTCCAAAGGATTGTTTCCTTAAGGGAGGTAGACCTATAAGCTCTACCAAACGCCCCATCCTTAGCTCACAAGGATAGTGAGGTTACAGGCACTAAGAAACTATTGAACTTGAGCAGGACTCAAGCCCCAGATCGGAGATCGCCAGGCAGGAACGTTTCCAATAGGCCATCACAAAAATATTATCACGAAAAAAAAAAATTACGCTATTATTCAATGTTAATCTTTTTTTAAATCCTGTACACTCGGGCACACTATTCTATTTATTTTCTCTTCCTCTTGTTTAATCAAAAAAAAATTTATAGCTTATATAGGAAATATTTATTTAAATGTTGTTACTGTTTTTATATTTTATTTTTCCATGTTTCCTTTCCTCACTGGGCTATTTTCCCTGTTGGGACCACTGGGCTTATAGCATTCTGCTTTTCCAACTAAGGTTGTAGCTTTAGTAAGTAATAATAATAATAATAATAATAATAATGTTAATAGTAATAATAATAATAATAATTATAATAATGATAATAATAATAATAATAATAATAGTAATAATAATGTATGTTAATAATAATAATATTTAATAATAATAATGATAATAATAATAATAATAATAACAACAGTATTTGAAAAAAAGATGAAATTATAAATAAAACTAATTACTTAGCAAATAAAATAACTAAGTAACACACTTTGGATACACACACATTCCCCTGAAGATACATAAAAATTACATAATCTAAAGCGATCTTCATAAAATTACGTTTATAACTTTATAAAGAAAGTCTAGACTTAACTTCGCAGCCCAGACCACAAACGGTTTACAGTTGGATTGAGATCAATGACTTAAATTATCATAATAATAATAATAATAATAATAATAAGTATAAAAATAATTATAATAAAAACAACAACAACAACAACAACAACAACAACAACAACAACAACGATAATAATACAAATAATAATAACAATAATAACAATAATAATAATAATAATAATAATAATATAGCAACAACAGTAATAATAATAATAACAATAATAATAAATAACAACAACAACAACAACAATAATAATAATAATAATAATAATAATAATAATAATAATAATAATAATAATAATTGCGATCTTGTGAGTGCCTTTCTTCGTGATATAGGTGCTCTAAACT
>NC_090735.1:132179887-132197387 GCF_036898095.1 Palaemon carinicauda | reverse complement strand
AAAGCTTCTGTTGAGTAGAAGTTGGCCTTTTCTCATTTAGCAAACCAGGCAACCCTGCTGTCGTCTGTGACCCAGGAAAGACGTTCCAAAATCTTTGGGCAAGAGCCCCCGTCCGGACAAAAGTTCCGGGCAATCTGCGCACGCACGCACACACTCACGCCCCGAAATCAGTGATGCGCGATGTGAAGAGAAGTCTCCAATTAACCGCAAATGGGACGACCCCCCCCCACCCTCTCTCTCTCTCTCTCTCTCTCTATCTCTCTCATTCTCTTATTCTTGGGGAAAAGGAGCTCTCTCTCTCTCTCTCTCTCTCTCTCTCTCTCTCATTCTCTTATTCTTTGGGGAAAAGGAGCGCTCTCTCTCTCTCTCTCTCTCTCTCTCTCTCTCTCATTTATTATTATTATTATTATTATTATTATTATTATTATTATTATTATTATAATAATCCTCATTGGAAAAGCAAGATGCTATAAGCCCAAGGGCTCCAACAGGGAAAATAGGCCAGTGAGGAAAGGAAAAAATGAAAATAAAATATTCTAAGAAGAGTAACATTAAAATATATATCTCCTAAATAAATTATAAAAACTTTAACAAAACTAGAGGAAGTGATAAAAGATAGAATAGTGTGCTCGAGTGTACCCTCAAGCAAGAGAACTCTATCCCAAGGCAGTGGAAGACCATGGTACAGAGGCTATGTCACTACCCAAGACTGGAGAACAATGGTTTGATTTTGGATTGTCCTTCTCCTAGAAGAGCTGCTTACTATAGCTAAAGAGTCTCTTCAACCCTTAGCAAGAGAAAAGTGGCCACTGAACAATTAAAGTGCAGTAACCCCTTGAGTGAAGAATTGTTTGGTAATCTGTGTTGTCAGGTGTATAAGGAAAGAGGAGAATATGCAAAGGATAGGCCAGACTATTCACTGTGTATATGTAGGCAAAGGGAAAATGAACCGCAACCAGAGAGAAGGATCCAATGCAGTACTGTCTGGCCAGTCAAAAGATCCCCATAACTCTCTAGCGGTAGTATCTCAACGGGTGGTTGGTGCCCTCGCCAACCTACTACCTTGTGGGAAAAAGCAGTTCTCTCTCATTTATTCTTGCGGGGAAAGGAGTCTCTCTCTCTCTCTCTCTCTCTCTCTCTCTCTCTCTCTCTCTCTCTCTCTCTCTCTCTATGAAAAATATTTAACTCTTATACCTACCTGTTCTTTTATGGTTTAAAATTTAATATCCTTTTCTAATATATTTATAACAAATGATATCGGCATCAATGACCTTTGATGACAGGATGCCAAACCTCCAAAACCTCTCTCTCTCTCTCTCTCTCTCTCTCTCTCTCTCACTTCAGCTCCCTCCAGCCACGCTAGCTTTCTCCCCAAACACACCTCGGGGGGAATTTAAAAGATAAATAATACAATGGTTCGTTTTCCAATATTGCGGGGCCAAATCACACACACACACAGACATACAGGAGGAAGAGCTTAAAAAGAAAAAAAAATTGCCCATTACAATGCTTTCTCCTACGTGTGTGGCATGGCCATTATCATTCTACGAATCCACCAAATTTTTTTTTATCTTTTAAGATGAAATACATATTTACAATCTTACAATTTATAACACACACACACACATATATACATATATATATATATATATATATATATATCATAGTATATTTACATAAATAATTTTCTATTTTACATATAGTGTATCAACAATTGAAATTTTTACCATTTATCTAAATATATTTTTAAATAAACAATATATCTATTCCTAAATACTTTTTAATAGAAGTTTTAAATCCTATATAATTTACATTAAACTTATTTATCATTCTTCTAGAGCCTCGTTCTTCTAGAGCCAGAGCTGGGCAATGATCAGACAGTGTGGACATACAGCATAAATTACACCACAAAGTAAAACGATGAGTAGTTCAACCTTCAAACAGTTTATTATCCAAAAGCATATTAATAAAGGATTCATAAAATCGAATAGTCTCATTTTTTTTTTTCTGGGTGTTTCGTGTTTAAGATAGTTAGCCTAAATAGATGCGCCTTTCCATGAGGAACAGTTAATGTTTCTTTCCTCCCTTGGGATTATAACATCCTGTTTTTTCAATTATGGTTATAGCATAATAATAATAATAATAATAATAATAATAATAATAATAATAATAATAATTTCCTTTTCACAGTTGGCTATTTTCCCTGCCTTCTTCTTCTTCTTCTTCTTCTTCTTCTCGTGTGCTCACTTTGGTCGCGGCAACCTCACCATCCTTATGACCTAAGGATGGGGGTTTTGGGGGAGCCTATAGGTCTATCTCCTGACTCATCACCAACCATTGCCTGGCCCTCCTTGGTCCTAGCTAAGGTGGAGAGGGAGCTTGGGCATTGTCCTGCTTAATAGGGCAATGCCACTGCTCCTTGCCTCAGCCATCCATCAGCGGCCTTTAAGCCTTTAAACTGGCCAAGGGGAGGGGGTAGCCTATTCCCCCTAAGCATATTATTATTATTATAAATATTATTATTATTATTATTATTATTATTATTAGTAGTAGTAGTAGTAGTAGTAGCAGTATTATCACTAGGTAAGCAACAACCCTAGTTGGAAAAGAAAGTACTATAAGCCCAAGGGCTCCAAAAGTGAAAATTAGCCCAGTGAGGAAAGGAAACAAGGAAATAAATAAATCACAAAAGAAGTAATGTACAATAAAAATGAAAATATTGTAAGAACAGCAACAACATTAAAATAAATCTTTTATACATAAACTATGAAAACTTTAACAGAACAAAAGAGAAATAAGATAGATTAGTGTGTCCGGTTGTACCCTCAAATTAGAGAACTCTAACCCAAGACAGTGGAAAGCCATGGTACAGAGCCTATATTACCGGGAATAAAAGTTAAAACATAAAGGTTATAAAACATGTTATGGAATGATAGTGAAAACAATTGTGACTAACATTATAACATATCTTAAATTATAAATTACTTCTTTAATGATATTATTTTCATAATTCATTGAGTTATCTGGAGGACGAAACTAAAAGCAAAGGCTGCAATGTAGCTTGTCATTCCTGGACGAACAGCTTAAGAGAGAGAGAGAGAGAGAGAGAGAGAGAGAGAGAGAGAGAGAGAGAGAGAGACGGCGGAAGAGGAGTAGACACAGCTATGCCTAAGGCAAATCTCCGGAGAGAGAAAGCGGGCCCGGAAGCTCGGTTTTAAACTGCTCTCTCTCTCTCTCTCTCTCTCTCTCTCTCTCTCTCTCTCTCTCTCTCTCTCTCTCGGATATATAAATAGTGTTGTTGTTTGCGGTTTCATTTACATATTTTCGCATGTATGGAGACAAACCGGTGAAGATTCACTATATATATATATATATATATATATATATATATATACTATATATATATATATATATATATATAAATATATATATAAATGTATATATACACACATTTGTATTTATGCACATGTACAGTATGTGTAACAACATTCATATGTCAATGAGTACATAGCAATGTACACTAACGTGCAGCACACACATATATATATATATATATATATATATATATATGGCTAAGAATAACCAGCTATCCGGCTACATAGTGTGAATTAACGTTCGTGCATATACTTACACACGTACGTTCAAAGTTGCAGCAAATGTTTTTATGTTGAACAGGCTGATATAAGTCCTTTTATAGTTTATATATGACATATCTGTTTTGACGTTGTTATACTGTTTTTAGAATGAATTATTGTTAATTTGGTCTCATCATTTATTTATTTCCTTATTTATTTTCCTCACTAGGCTATTTTTCCCTATTGGAGCCCCTGGGCTTATAGCATCTTGCTTTTCCAACTAGGGTTGTAGCTTGGCTAGTAATGATAATAATAATAATACTCCCAAGCACTTGCAAAGGGAGAAATATTTACTCAAGAACATGTAAACGCAAGGATATGTGTATGTTAACATGATGACGTTTTTATGAAAAAGGATAATTTCCCCTGAGTTTCTTAACAGACGAGTAAAAAAATTCTTACTAAAAGAAATAAATATAAAAATGACAAGACACTACTTCACGTTATTAGGAAAAAGGGATAATTTTCCTTGAATTTCCTAACAGACAAGTAAAAAACTAAATACTTAATAGGACAAATAAAAATAAAATTGACAGAAAAATTATAATTTTCCTCTAGTTTCATAATAAACGAATAAAAAAAAATACTTATTAAAACAGTAAAAATGAAATATACTATTTCCCGATTTTATGCAAGAGGAAAATTTTTCCTGAGTTGCCTAACAGACGAGTAAAAATATACTAAAAATTAAAATAAAAAATAAAAATAAAATTGACAGACACTACTTCATGATTTGAAACAAAAGAAAAATTTTCCTTCAGTTGCAAAAAAAAAAAAAAAAAAATTCCTTGAGCCGGAAAAAAAAATAAAACTAGACATAGGTTCAGCACATGTCGAACGAACCTCTAACCCCCCCCCCCCCCCCCGAAAACCACGGTTGAATTGACCAGTGTCTTCTTTAACCGTTAGTTTTACCATCCCTCTTCTCTTTCACTCTCTCGTTCTGTTTACAAGTTACGGTTGGTTCATTCCCCCATGGGAGACGTGTCTGCAACATGGGGAACTCCTACTGAAGGTTCTTCAATACTAGCTTCATGCTTCAGTAGCCAAAGATATATATATATATATATATATATATATATATATATATATATATACAAATATGTATATGTATATGTATATATATATATATATATATATGTATACTGTATATATTTATATATTTATATATTATATATATATATATATATTATATATATATATATATATATATGTATAATTAATATTTTATCATTATCATAACTGTTACTTTATTGTTGTTTAAAATTATCATTATCTTGCTTCGTAAATGGTAAGTGAATAAGACGGACGTTTATTTGTAAAACAAAAAAAAAATGGAAACATAAACATACAATTTAATTCCATAATATGCAGACAAAGGAGGAATATTCAAAACATTAAAAGTAGTTACAAAACAGAAATTTTTTTTCCCAGTCGAGACAAGGCGTTGAGCAACCTCAGGTAATGCAGACTTTTAAAAAAAAAAATGAAAATAGAGAGAAAAGGAACAAAAACGAGTTTCACAGGTTAGATCTCACGAACTCAACATCCCCTCATTGAAAAATGACGGTGCAAGAAATGAGAATCAACAGTGAGAAAAAATAAAAAGGACCGCCCTCCCCCCCCCCACCACCCCCAAAAAATAATAATGATCCACCCTAACACAAAAGCAGAGTTTCGTATGCAAACTTCACACATGATATTACGGACACAACAATTAACCCACACGTGATGATTATCTCACTGAAGGAACATACAACGGACCACGGGGCATAAAAGAGGAGATAAAATATCCTATGAGATGTCAGATGGAGAAATAAAATCTGCAACCGTGAGATGTTGGAAGAGCTAGAAAAATAAAATCTGCAACCATGAGATGTTGGAAGAGCTAGAAAAATAAAATCTGCAACCATGAGATGCTGGATGCGTTAGAAAAATAAAAACTGTATTCATGAGAATTTGGAAGTGCTTGAGAAATAAAATCTGCAACCATGAAATGTTGGAAGGGCAAGAGACATAAAAGCTGTAATCATGAGATGCTGGAAGTGCAAGAGAAATAAAATCTGCAACCATGAGATGTTGGAAGTGCTAGAAAAACAAAAGCTGTAATGAGGAGATGCTTTAAGCTCTTGAGAAATAAAATCTGCAACCTTGAGATGTTGGAAGTGCAAGAGAAATAAAAGCTGTAATCAGGAGATGCTTTAAGCTTTTGAGAAATAAAATCTGCAACCATGAGATGTTGGAAGTGCAAGAGAAATAAAAGCTGTAATCAGGAGATGCTTTAAGCTCTTGAAAAATAAAATCTGCAACCATGAGATGTTGGAAGGGCAAGAGAAATAAAAGCTATAATCATAAGATGCTGGAAGTGCTAGAGAAATTAAATCTACATCCATGAGATGTTGGAATGCTAGAAAAACAAAAGCTGTAATGAGGAGATGCTTTAAGCTCTTGAGAAATAAAATCTGCAACCTTGAGATGTTGGAAGGGCAAGAGACATAAAAGCTGTAATCAGGAGATGCTGGAAGTGCTAGAGAAATAAAATCTGCAACCATGAGATGTTGGAAGTGCTAGAGAAATAAAATCTGCAACCTTGAGATGTTGGAAGGGCAAGAGACATAAAAGCTGTAATCAGGAGATGCTGGAAGTGCTAGAGAAATAAAATCTGCAACCATGAGATGTTGGAAGTGCTTGAGAAATAAAATCTGCAACCATGAGATGTTGGAAGGGCAAGAGACATAAAAGCTGTAATCATGAGATGCTGGAAGTGCTAGATAAATAAAATCTGCAACCATGAGATGTTGGAAGTGCTAGAGAAATAAAAGCTGTAATCAGGAGATGCTTTAAGTGCTTGAGAAATAAAATCTGCAACCATGAGATGTTGGAAGTGCAAGAGAAATAAAAGCATTTATCAGATGTTGGAAGTGCTACAGAAATAAAAGCTGTAATCATGAAATATCAGAAGTGCTCGAGAAATAAAATCTGCAACCATGAGATGCTGGATGCGTTAGAAAAATAAAAGCTGTATTCATGAGAATTTGGAAGTGCTTGAGAAATAAAATCTGCAACCATGAAATGTTGGAAGGGCAAGAGACATAAAAGCTGTAATCATGAGATGCTGGAAGTGCAAGAGAAATAAAATCTGCAACCATGAGATGTTGGAAGTGCTAGAAAAACAAAAGCTGTAATGAGGAGATGCTTTAAGCTCTTGAGAAATAAAATCTGCAACCTTGAGATGTTGGAAGTGCAAGAGAAATAAAAGCTGTAATCAGGAGATGCTTTAAGCTTTGAGAAATAAAATCTGCAACCATGAGATGTTGGAAGAGCTAGAAAAATAAAATCTGCAACCATGAGATGCTGGATGCGTTAGAAAAATAAAAGCTGTATTCATGAGAATTTGGAAGTGCTTGAGAAATAAAATCTGCAACCATGAAATGTTGGAAGGGCAAGAGACATAAAAGCTGTAATCATGAGATGCTGGAAGTGCAAGAGAAATAAAATCTGCAACCTTGAGATGTTGGAAGTGCAAGAGAAATAAAAGCTGTAATCAGGAGATGCTTTAAGCTTTTGAGAAATAAAATCTGCAACCATGAGATGTTGGAAGTGCAAGAGAAATAAAAGCTGTAATCAGGAGATGCTTTAAGCTCTTGAAAAATAAAATCTGCAACCATGAGATGTTGGAAGTGCAAGAGAAATAAAAGCTGTAATCAAGAGATGCTTTAAGCTCTTGAGAAATAAAATCTGCAACCATGAGATGTTGGAAGTGCAAGAGAAATAAAAGCTGTAATCAAGAGATGCTTTAAGCTCTTGAGAAATAAAATCTGCAACCATGAGATGTTGGAAGTGCAAGAGAAATAAAAGCTGTAATCAAGAGATGCTTTAAGCTCTTGAAAAATAAAATCTGCAACCATGAGATGTTGGAAGTGCAAGAGAAATAAAAGCTGTAATCAAGAGATGCTTTAAGCTCTTGAGAAATAAAATCTGCAACCATGAGATGTTGGAAGTGCAAGAGAAATAAAAACTGTAATCCGGAGATGCTTTAAGCTCTTGAGAAATAAAATCTGCAACCATGAGATGTTGGAAGTGCAAGAGAAATAAAATCTGTAATCAGGAGATGTTGGAAGCGCTACAGAAATAAAAGCTGTAATCATGAGATGTTGGAAGTGCTAGAGAAATAAAATCTGCAACCATGAGATGTTGGAAGTGCTAGAGAAATAAAATCTGCAACCATGAGATGTTGGAAGTGCTAGAAAAATAGAAGCTGTAATCAGGAGATTTTGGAAGTGCTAGAGAAATAAATACTGTAATCAGGAGATGTTGGCAGTGCTTGAGAAATAAAATCTGCAACCATGAGATGTTGGAAGTGCTAGAGAAATAAAAGCTGTAATCAGGAGATGTTGGAAGTGCTTGAGAAATAAAATCTGCAACCATGAGACGTTGGAAGCGCTACAGAAATAAAAGCTGTAATCAGGAGATGTTGGAAGTGCTAGAGAAATAAAATCTGCAACCATGAGATGTTGGAAGTGCTAGAGAAATAAATTCTGTAATCAGGAGATGTTGGAAGTGCTTGAGAAATAAAATCTGCAACCATGAGATGTTGGAAGTGCTAGAGAAATAAAAGCTGTAATCAGGAGATGTTGGAACTGCTACAAAAATACAATCTGCGACCATGAGATGTTGGAAGTGCTAGAGAAATAAAATCTGCGATCACGAGATGTTGCAAGTCCTACAGAAATAAAATCTGCGACCATGAGATGTTGGAAGAGCTAAAGAAATAAAATATGCAACAACGAGATGTTGGAACTGCTACAAAAATAAAATCTGCGACCATGAGATGTTGGAAGTGCTACAGAAATAAAATCTGCAACCACGAGATGTTGCAAGTCCTACAGAAATAAAATCTGCGACCATGAGGTGTTGCAAGTCCTACAGAAATAAAATCTGCGACCATGAGATGTTGGAAGAGCTAAAGAAATAAAATCTGCGACCATGAGATGTTGCAAGTCCTACAGAAATAAAATCTGCGACCATGAGATGTTGCAAGTCCTACAGAAATAAAATCTGCGACCATGAGATGTTGCAAGTCCTACAGAAATAAAATCTGCGACCATGAGATGTTGGAAGTGCTACAGAAATAAAATCTGCGACCATGAGATGTTGCAAGTCCTACAGAAATAAAATCTGTGACCATGAGATGTTGGAAGAGCTAAAGAAATAAAATCTGCGACCATGAGATGTTGCAAGTCCTACAGAAATAAAATCTGCGACCATGAGATGTTGCAAGTCCTACAGAAATAAAATCTGCGACCATGAGATGTTGGAAGAGCTAAAGAAATAAAATCTGCGACCATGAGATGTTGCAAGTCCTACAGAAATAAAATCTGCGACCATGAGATGTTGCAAGTCCTACAGAAATAAAATCTGCGACCATGAGATGTTGCAAGTCCTACAGAAATAAAATCTGCGACCATGAGATGTTGGAAGAGCTAAAGAAATAAAATCTGCAACAACGAGATGTTGGAACTGCTACAAAAATAAAATCTGCAACCACGAGATGTTGGAATTGCTACAGAAATAAAATCTGCAACCACGAGATGTTGCAAGTCTTACAGAAATAAAATCTGTAACCACGAGATGTTGGAAGTGCTACAGAAATAAAATCTGCAACCACGAGAAGTTGGAAGTGCTACAGAAATAAAATTTGCGACCACGAGATGTTACAAGTCTTACAGAAATAAAATCTGCAACCACGAGATGTTGGAAGTGCTACAGAAATAAAATCTGCAACCACGAGAAGTTGGAAGTGCTATAGAAATAAAATTTGCAACCACGAGATGTTACAAGTCTTACAGAAATAAAATCTGCAACCACGAGATGTTGGAAGTGCTACAGAAATAAAATCTGCAATCACGAGATGTTGCAAGTCTAACTGAAATAAAATCTGCAACCACGAGATGTTGGAAGTGCTAGAGAAATAAAACGTAACCACTAGATGTAAGTGCTAGGGAAATAAAATCTACGACCACGGAATGTTGGAAGTACTAAAGAAATAAAATATACAGTCATGGAATAATGATGATGCCATAAAGATTTATCACGAGCACTGGTACCTTGATAACAAGCGTAAAATTGGCTATAAAAAATACTTACCATAAAATACGAAATTACTCAACTTAACACCTTTCACGAGAAGCTTAATTTGACTTAAGCGATGTCAAGTTTACTGATCGTCTCGGCATTATTTATATTATAAAGAGATGATTAATTCATACAAAAAATAGACTTGCTTTCTATTATATATGTCGCATTAACTGAATTTACATTATCGTACTAAGTTTAATTATATTTGCTAGAAGCAAAAATTAATAAATAAATATTAATACAAATGTGTATATACTTTATATATACAGTATATACACATTTTTATAATGGAGACACACACACACACACATATATATATATATATATATATATCATCTCTTTATAATATAAATAATGCCGAAACGATCAGTAAACTTGACATATATATATATATATATATACACATACACGTATATTACACCATCGACAGAGAGAGAGAGAGAGAGAGAGAGAGAGAGAGGTCACGCCACGGTGCACTACGCGTGGGCGTGTGTGTGTGAATATGTGTGTGTGCATGTGTGTGTGTGTGTAAGGAAGGGGAAAACAGGTGGGTCAGTTCCTGGTGTAGACATCCTGCTGCAGGGTCCGACTTTTGGGCAGCCCTGCCCCTTCAAACCCCCCCCCCTCCCACCACCCCGACCCGAAAGGTCACCTTTGTTACGGCATGGCAAACCTCTTGAAAAGGAGGGTGGACTTTTCATTTGCTCATCTTGCGTTTATGGAAAATTTGAGAAGGGGAAGTCTTATAGAAAATGTCGTTTATTTATTTTTTATTTTTTTAGTTTATCATCTGTATATGATTTAAAAACAACCATATAGACACAGATAGAAACTCTCTCCCTCTCCCTCTCTCTCTCTCTCTCTCTCACATATATAAACACAAACACAAACACACACACACATACACACTCTCTCTCTCTCTCTCTCTCTCTCTCACACACACATACACACACACACACTATATATATATATATATATATATATATATATATATACTGTATATATATATATATATAATTTCTTTCCAGTCACACTTAAGGGGAAGAAAGAGTAGTCATACCCCCGTGAGGTACACTCGGAAACCACACTCTCCCATAGATTGCGGAACAGGCGGATTGTAGTTAGGAAAGGGGGAGGGGGTAGGGGGTAGGGAAGGGTTGAATCTGTGCGTGTAAAACTCTTCAACACGTCAACAAATGCACGTGCGAAGAAAGGCCAATCGAAGCTTATGCAAAAAAAAAAAAAAATAATAATAATAATAATATCAAACAACTTGAGGAAAATGTAAAACTGAATCCTGACTGGTTTCGTTACACGTGCGAAGAAAAGCCAATCGAAGCTTAAGCACAAAAAAAAAAAAAAAAAAAAAAAAAAAATCCGACAACATTAGGAAGATATAATACTGAATCCTGGCTGGTTTCGTCTAATATTTCAAGACTAGCTATAACATTGACTTCAATCTAGAGGCTGGTAGTATCCTGTAAAGGACATTTTACCTCAATCTATTAAATTTTTTAACCAATTTTGTTCATCCTTTATTAAAACAACTACTGTATACAGTAATCTAATCAAAAGGGCATCTTTAAAATTTTGTATTTTAAAAATAGACCTTCACTTATTACTTACAAAAAAATTATAAAAATTAAAATTGAAAACCAGGTAAAATATCTAAGATTATATAATATGATTCATAGCGAATATTACATTATAACTTTCATCAATTTTGTATATTGCAAAAAAACTAAAATTCTCCACTAGCATATTTATATTCATTTATTATATTTAAAAGTTGAATTTATGTTTTTTTTCAATATGAATCAGAATGAAGAAACACGTTATAATCTCATTTAAAATCATAGAAAACATTTCATTTCTAATAAAAACAAATAGTAAATAAATAAGATATTTATCACAAATGTTAATAGCAATAAAAATTCACTCATACAAAAATTAGCTTCATAATTATCTCTTTAACTTCATGGGTAATATAAGGATCATTTACATTACCTGGCAAATTTTAACCTAATATTCACCCTTACCCCCTTCTCTCCTTTTAAATTCTAACCTAATATTCCCCCACCGCTTCTCTCCATTAAAGTATGAACCTAATATTCACCCCCTTCTCTCATTTTAAATTTGAACCTAATATTCACCCTTATCCCTTCTCTCCCTTTAAATATTAACCTAATATTCCACCACCGCTTCTCTCCATTAAAGTATGAACCTAATATTCACCCCCTTCTCTTAGTTTAAATTTGAACCTAATATTCACCTGCACCCCTTCTCTCCCTTTAAATTTTAACCAAATATTCTCCCACCGCTTCTCTCCATTAAAGTATGAACCTAATATTCACCCCCTTCTCTTACTTTAAATTTAAACCTAATATTCACCCCCTTCTCTTACTTTAAATTTGAACCTAATATTCACCCTCACCCCTTTTCTCCCTTTAAATTTGAACCTAATATTCACCCTTACCCCTTCTCTCTCTTTATGAATGAACCTAATATTCACCCCCTTCCCTCACTTTAAATTTGAACCTATTATTCACCCGCACCTATTCTATCCCTTTAAATTCTAACCTAATATTCCCTCATCGCTTCTCTCCCTTTAAGTGTGAAACTAATATTCACACCCTTCTCTCATTCTAAATTTCAACCTAATATTCACCTGCACCCCTTCTCTCCTTTAAATTTTAACCCAATATTCACCCTTACCCCTTCCCTCCCTTAATAAATGAACCTAATATTCACCCCCTTCTCTCACCTTAAATTTGACCCTAATATTTACCAGCACCCCTTCTCTCCCTTTTAATATTAACCTAATATTCCCACACCGCTTCTCTCCCTTTAAGTATGAATCTAATATTCACCCCGTTCTCTTAATTATGAACCTAATATTCACCGGCACCCCTTCTCTCCCTTTAAATTTTTACCTAATATTCCCCCATCGTTTTTCTCCCTTCAAGTATGAACCTAATATTCACCTCCTTCACTCACTTTGAATTTGAACCTAATATTCACCCACACCCCTTCTCTCCCTTTAAATATGCAACTACTTAGTCATTATTAACGCGAATCAGCAAATGTTATCTACCAAAATCCCACTTCATAAAAACCTTTGGGAAAATCTTAAGGAAAGCAACAGTTCATTGACTGGTTTAAAGCCACCATGATTTTAAAAAGAAGAGCTCATGATATGCACCGACAAGGGCTAATCTTAATCGAAGTGGCTTTAAACGGCGGAGATTAACAATAACAAAGAATTGGGTAAGTGATATATATATATATATATATATATATATATATATATGTATATATATATATATATGTATATATATATGTATGTATGTATATATATATATGTATATATGTATATATATATATATATGTATATATATATATATATATATATATATATATATATATATATATATTACGACCTGATCCTGGGATCGAACCCTAGACCCTTCTAATGAAAGCCCAGGTAGCTTCCAACCATGCGACCAGGCTTTTCATTAGAAGGAAGGGGCTAGGGTTCGATTCCAAGAATGAGGTGGTAAATTATTTCTATTTGAACACGATATTGTGTTGATTTTCATCCAAATAATAAATATATATATATATATATATATATATATACATATATATATATATATTATATATATACATATATATATATATATATATATATATATATATATATACATATATATATATATATATATATATATATATATATATATATATATATATATACGGTCATGACTTCACCTGGGCTTTTAACAAAGATCAATTCATGCTACGGAGCAGAAACGGCCTTTAAAAATAAAGGATGGCAGACATGTGGGAACCTGGGCTACGCAACTTCCTTCAAATTGAACGCTGGTAACTGACAATGTCATATTAAGGATACCGCAAGTAACACTAATCAGTTGAGAGAGAGAGAGAGAGAGAGAGAGAGAGAGAGAGAGAGAGAGAGAGAGAGAGTTGAGTTGGAATGAGCTTGGTTCTTTGTTGATGAACATAGGGAGAAGAAATTTCCCTATTGTTCGAGTGTGTACAGTTGGCTTCATTGATTCTGGTACACTGACGTGTCCTTAGCTTCCCGAGAAGTGTACCGGAATTGATGGAGCCAACTGTACATACTCAAGAGGTTTGATATGAAAGGATATTACGATGATAACTTAACACCATCACTTGCAATATAGAGAGAGAGAGAGAGAGAGAGAGAGAGAGAGAGAGATATTATATATATTTTGATAATGAGAAGTATAATCTTAGACCAAAGAATACACGAGAGAGAGAGAGAGAGAGAGAGAGAGAGAGAGAGAGAGAGAGAGATATTATACATATTTTGATAATGAGAAGTATAATCCTAGACCAAAGAATACAAGCGAGAGAGAGAGAGAGAGAGAGAGAGAGAAAGAGAGAGATATATATATATATATATATATATATATATATATATATATATATATATATATATATATATATATATATATATATATTGATAATGAGAAGTATAATCCTAAAGACCAAAGAATATAAACGACAGAGAGAGAGAGAGAGAGAGAGAGAGAGAGAGAGAGAAAATGTTATGACCTCCGGGCAAATCAAGTGAGCACAAATTTGTATGGGAACAGCAGCAGCAGCAGCTATCTGCAAGTTGGCCACTCGGTCAGTTTGTGTGTGTCTGTTCAGTCCATCTACGATAGAAAGCGTGTGAAACTTCCAACTTCTTTTTCGGCCACTTGAGGTTCCTCACAAACGCCAACCAGCAACCAACCGCCCCCTCCCCCGGTCCACACCAAGAGTACAAGCGATGCAACAATGACCCTATAACCCCCTCCCTGACCTTTGACCTCTCCCTCTCTCTCTCTCTCTCTCTCTCCTCTCTCCCTCTCTCTCTCTCTCTCTCTCTCTCTCTCTCTCTATCTCTCTCCGTCGTTCGTATTGTCTTTGGTGTCTAGGATTATACTACTCATTATCAAAATATATATAATTCTCTCTCTCTCTCGTTTGTATTCTTTGGTCTTTAGGATTATACTACTCATTATCAAAATATATATAATTCTCTCTCTCTCTCTCTCTCTCTCTCTCTCTCTCTCTCTCGTTTGTATTCTTTGGTCTTTAGGATTATACTTATCAAAATAAATATAATTCTCTCTCTCTCTCTCTCTCTCTCTCTCGTTTGTATTCTTTGGTCTTTAGGATTATACTTATCAAAATAAATATAATCTCTCTCTCTCTCTCTCTCTCTCTCTCTCTCTCTATCTCTCCATCGTTTGTATTGACTTTGGTCTTTAGGATTATACTTATCAAAATATATAATCTCTCTCTCTCTCTCTCTCTCTCTCTCTCTCTCTCTCTCTCTCTCTCTCTCTCTCCATCGTTTGTATTGACTTTGGTCTTTAGGATTATACTTATCAAAATATATAAAATCTCTCTCTCTCTCTCTCTCTCTCTCTCTCTCTCTCACTCTCTCTCTCTCTCTCTCTCCGTCGTTTGTATTCTTTGGTCTTTAGGATTATACTTCTCATTATCAAAATATATATATCTCTCTCTCTCTCTCTCTCTCTCCTCTCTCTCTCTCTCTCAAATGATCTGAAGCAAATAAATAAAAATGAGCAATAAAGACAAAATCCTTTCCTTACACTTTCGAAGATCATCATAAGATTATCATTATCATTATGAACGCCACGACAATGAGAGACTAAGAAACGTCTTTTGGGTGAGGCTGCTACTCGGTGAATTCAGGATATGTTGTACGGTTCATTTAATAACGGGAACTCCTGTTAACATTCAGAGAGAGAGAGGAGAGAGAGAGAGAGAGGAGAGAGAGAGAGAGAGAGAGAGAGAGAGAGAGAGAGAGAGAGAGTGTGTTTTGAGTTTTAATAGATAATTCCGGAGAACTCCGGTTAACATATTCAATGAGAGAGAGAGAGAGAGGACGAGAGAGAGAGAGAGAGAGAGAGAGAGAGAGAGAGAGAGAGAGAGAGAGAGAGAGAATTTTAGGTATAATGGACAAATAGTTACAAGAAAAAGAGAATCTTGATATCGATCTGATACAAATTTCATGTCTGGAAAAATCAAACATAAGAATATTATTATTATTATTATTATTATTACATGCTAAGCTACAACCCTAGTTGGAAAAGCAGGATGCTATAAGCCCAAGGGCTCCAACAGGGAAAATAGTTCAGTGAGAAAAAGGAATTAAGGAGTGTACCCTGAAGCAAGAGAACTCTAACCTAAGACAATTTAATCCCATGGCACAGAGGCTATGGCACTGCCCAAGACTAGAGAACAATGGTTTAATTTTAGTGTGTCCTTCTCTTAGATGAGCTCCTTACCATGGCTAAGGAGTAGCCACTGATTAAATAGTGAAGTAACTTTCTGAACATTAACTTTCATACAGTTATATGCATTAACAATAAATTTAGATTAAATGAAAATAATTTTTTTTTCAGAACTTTGTCAAACAGACTGCTATTTACTCAGGAGCTCATTCGGACGGAAACATGATTTTTATCTAACTGCCCCTGAAGCAATGAACCTTGTGTACTTACGGAGGTTTATTATTATTATTATTATTATTATTATTGTTATTATTATTATTAAAATAACAATATCAGTCATACAATGCGTATGCGAGTTCATTGTGAGAATATAATGACTAAGCGAGATTGGAGATTATCCTTAAAATGTATAAAAACAGTAAATAAAGAAGATTATAAAATTATTTCTTGCCATTACAAAGACCCTTCAGTAATGCTATAATGAGTTATTTTTTAATATAGGGTATGAAAGCAACACCAAGAGACTCTTTAGCTATGATAAGCAGCTCTTCTAGAAGGACACTCCAAAATCAAACCATTGTTCTCTAGTCTTAGGTTGTGTCATAGCCTCTGTACCATGGTATTCCACCGTCTTGGGTTAGAGTTCTCTTGCTTGAGGGTACACTCTGGCATACTATTCTACCTTATTTCTCTTCCTCTTGTTTTTAAAGTTTTGTAATTTACATTTATACTTTAAAGTTGTTACTGATCTTGAAATATTTTATTTTTCCTTGTTTCCTTTCCTCACTGGGCTATTTTCCCTGTTGGAGTCCCTGGGCTTATAGCATCCTGCTTTTCCAACTAGGGTTGTAGTTTAGCAAGTAGTAGTAGTAGTAATAATAATAATAATAATAATAATAATAATAATAATAATAATAATAATTCTAAACAGCAGCTGGACTGAAATACAGCTACATGTAATGTCTTGAGTTTATTGCAGCTAAGGAAAATAAAGAGGAAATCTGCACATTGCACTTCAGTCTTAAAACAAATAATTTAACAGAGTAAAACAAACACAAAGATCTTTCCTACTCAATAAAAGAGCATAACCGGGTATACACAAAAATAGAACCGAAAATAGAAAAAAAAAAGAAAAAAAAATGAACTTTTGGTAATCAATACAACTAAAATATAAGAACATGGTTTTAATGGGAAAAAAATTATGACGATGTCACGCCACATTTGGTAATGTCAAGCTGATATTAAGTTATGTCTTCGTTTAAATATAAAAGGTCTATTTTAACGTTGTTATTGTTCTCTTCCCTTAAAGCTTATTAATTTCCTTGTTTCCTTTCCTCGTTATGCTAATTTTTCCCTGTTAGAGCCCTTGGGGCTTGATAGCACCTTGCTTTTCTTTCCAACTAAGGTTGTACCTTAGATAATAATAAT
>NC_090735.1:132154887-132177387 GCF_036898095.1 Palaemon carinicauda | reverse complement strand
TATTTAAATATCTAGCCCAGGACCCACAGAGGTGTCATGATCTAGCCGCCATTTGGACGGGTTGCGTACACTAGTATTAAGAGAATAATTACCAAAGAATGGATAAGGTAGAACTATTAAACTGGAGAATTGAGGGGAAACGGAGCAGAACAGTGAAGACCAAACAATAACACCACAAGAATTTGCCAAAGAACAAAGGATAAAAACGGATACTCGCAAAAAATGAGTAAAGGTACCCTGACACTTGCACGAATTTGTGGCACGCATTGTCACGACTCGAGTCGTGAACTGGCGTGAACTCGTCGTGAACCTGTCGTGACATCATGGCATGTCGTGGCGAGAATTTTGAAATGTTCAAAAATTTAGTCACGACAAAATTTCGTGAACGCGGCGTGAACTATGCGCGAACTGTTCATGAACTCGTCGGGACGATGCGGGAAGTGCGCAAACTATGCTTTTCCAGTTCGTGCCACAAAATGTCACGAATTGCCACGACAAATTCGTGGCAAAAAGTCGTGCAAGTGTCAGCCTAGCACAAGGTAAAGGGAACAATTAGTGTGTCGCAAGGTAGCTGTTAGGTACAACCTGAAAGGCGAGGTGAATATAACTTAATTTTATTCAACAAGATAACGAGCTTATACACAAAAAGTTGAGGGCAACAATGACACAAGATTCCAACAATGTGAAACATGCGATGGTAAGCTTAAGCAGGTTTTTTTTCTATTATTAGTCCTGGAAAGAACGAGAAATAAAAAACCAATAGGATTAGTGTCTTAAATACACGTGTGTTGTGACTGCTTGAAGGAAGGACTTAGTGAGTAAAAATGACCGAATTGTTTTACGAAAATGAAAAAAAAACATGATGGAGAACAAAGTGATTTCATAAGAGAATAACACAATCTTTTGATGGAGAACAAAGGAATTTCATAAGAGGATAACACACTTTTGATGGAGAACAAAGGAATTTCACAAGAGAACACAATCTTTTCATGGAGAACAAAGGAATTTCATAACAAGAAAACACAATCTTTTGGTGGAGAACAAAGGAATTTCATAAGAGGATAACACAGTCTTTTGATGGAGAACAAAGGAATTTCATAAGAGAATAATACAATCTTTCGATGGAGAACAAAGGAATTTCAGAAGAGGATAACACAATCTTTTGATGGAGAACAAAGGAATTTCATAAGAGAATAATAATCTTTCAATGGAGAACAAAGGAATTTCATAGGAGGATAACACAGTCTTTTGATGGAGAACAAAGGAATTACATAAGAGAATAACACAATTTTTCAATGGAGAACAAACGAATTTCATAAAATTTTAACACAATCTCTTAAGATAAGTTCAAAGACTCTTGCAAGAGGCGTCTTCCGATCAAAAAATCATATAATTAAAAAATCAGTAAATCACCAAATTCTGAAAGCTGTTCAATCTTGAAAATTTTCACATTAGTTAAAGAATGGTAAATATTAATATATTCTACAATTAAATACTGAATTGAATAACAAATAAACCAAAAAAAAAAAAAAATCACACAACATAGAAAATTTTTAAAAATGAATAAAATTCTCATTATTAGTAGTAAGAAATCTTGAAGGCGTTTCAGACCGATATTAAAAACAAAACTGAAAAACTAAACTTATCACATGCAGATTGCTCCAACACGCTGATGGAAAAAAAAAAAAAAAAAAAAAAAAAAAAAAAAACAGCCTCGCAACAAAGAATAATGAGGTAAGACCTAAACAAAGAAGGATGGAAACGTGAGTGTGTGTGTGTGTGTGTGTGTGTGTGTGTATGTGTGTGTGTGTATGAGAGCGCTCGCTAGACCGAAACGAGAATGCACATTGCCACAATTTCCGTGATTAATCCTTTGGTTATAGTACCCCCGCCGATAACGGGCTGACGGACATTCAGGTAAAAGAGACCAAGTGATGAGAGGTCAGAAGCCGAGAATAAAAAAAAAAGGGGGGCTTTCCAAATAGATAGATGTATCCATTTCCATAATTCTATACATTGGATCCTTCTCTCTGGTTACGGTTCAATTTCCCTTTCCTTACACATAACACCGATCCATAGTTCTATACATTAGATCCTTCTCTCTGGTTACGCTTCATTTTCCCTTTGCTTACACATAACACCGATCCATAGTTCTATACATTGGATCCTTCTCTCTGGTTACGCTTCATTTTCCCTTTGCTTACACATAACACCGATCCATATTTCTATACATTGGATCCTTCTCTCTGGTTACGCTTCATTTTCCCTTTGCTTACACATAACACCGATCCATAGTTCTATACATTGGATCCTTCTCTCTGGTTACGCTTCATTTTCCCTTTGCTTACACATAACACCGATCCATATTTCTATACATTGGATCCTTCTCTCTGGTTACGCTTAATTTTCCCTTTGCTTATACATAACACCGATCCATAGTTCCATACATTGGATCCTTCTCTCTGGTTACGCTTCATTTTCCCTTTGCTTACACATAACACCGAATAGTCTGACCTATTCTTTACATACTCTTCTCTGTCCTCATACACCTGACAACACAAATATTACCAAACAATTCTTCCTCGCTCAAGGGGTTAACAACAGCACTTTAATTGTTCAGTGATTACTTTCCTCTTGATAAGGATAGAAGAGACTCTTTAGCTACAGTAAGAGGCTCTTCTAGGAGAAGGACACTCCAAAATCAAACCATTGTTCTCTAGTCTTGGATAGTGCCATAGCCTCTGTACCATGGTCTTCCACTGTCTTGGGGTAGAGTTCTCTTGCTTGAGGGTACACCCGGGCACACTATTCTATCTTATTTCTCTTCTTATTTTGATACAGTTTTTATAGTTTATATTTGAATTATCTATTTTTGTGTTACTGTTCTTAAAATATTTTATTTTAATTGATAATTACTTCTCTTATTTCCTTGTTTCCTTTCCTCACTGGGCTATTTTCCCTGTTGGAGCCCTTGGCCTTATAGCATCCTGCTTTTCCAAATAGGGTTGTAGCCAGGCAAATAATAATAATAATAATAATAATAATAAACGTAATCGACAATAGTACAAGATAGAGAGCAAGGATTCGAATCGATGCAAGACAAACAGAATTGGCCAAGTTCCATTACTCAAACCAGGATGTGGACTATTGGAAACATCCATGCCTGACGATTGCTGGACTAGGGTTCGAGTTACGCTCAAGCTCGATAGTTTCTTGTAGTGTTTGCAACTCACCATCCTTGTGAGCTAAGGATGGGGGGGGGGAGGTTTGTAGGAGCCTGTACGTCTAAATGCGGAGTCATCAGCAACCAATGCCTGATCCTCCCTGGTCCTAGTTTGGGTTGTATAGGACGCTTGGGTGCTGACCATATGGTCAGTCTCTAGGGCATTCTCATATTAGCTTACGTACTGTCACTGTCCTTTTTCTCTGCCATTCACGAGCGGCCTTTAATACTTTGAATCATCCCATTGTACCTCTTTATTATTATTATTACTATCCAAGCTACAACCCTAGTTGGAAAAGCAAGATGCTATAAGCCCAGGGGCCCCAATAGGGAAAATAGCCCAGTGAGGAAATAAGGAAATAAATAAATGAAGAGAACAAATTAACAATAAATCATTCTAAAAAAGGCAACAACGTCAAAACAGATATGTCATATATAAACTATTAACAACGTCAAAAACAAATATTTCATATATAAACTATAAAAAGACTCATGTTAGCCTGGTCAACATGAAAACATTTGCTCCAACTTTGAATTTTTGAAGTTCTACTGATCCAACTACCCGATTAGGAAGATCATTCCACAACTTGGTAACAGCTGGAATAAAACTTCTAGAGTACTGCGTAGTATTGAGCCTCAGGATGGAGAAGGCCTGGCTATTAGAATTAACTGCTTGCCTAGTATTACCTACAGGATAGAATTGTCCAGGGAGATCTGAATGTAAACGATGGTCAGAGTTATGAAAAATCTTATGCAACATGCATAATGAACTAATTGAACGACGGTACCAGAGATTAATATCTAGATCAGGAATAAGAAATTTAATAGACCGTAAGTTTCTGTCTAACAAATTAAGATGAGAATCAGCAGCTGAAGACCAGACAGGAGAACAATACTCAAAACAATGGTATATTAGGTACCTCAGTTGAATCGCAAAACTCTAGATAATGCAACCGACGAGCAATATCAATTCTAAATAATTGATTATGAATTTGAAATTCTTAAAAATAAAGTATAAAGGTAGGGCTGATCCTCTAAATTACAGTAGGGGAAATCTGTTTTAAACAAGATGTATAATTATGTTCAATATGAGCGTGACTAGAACTATGTATATATATATATATATATATATATATAAATATACATATATATATATATTAAATATACATATATATATATATAAATATACATACATATATATATATATACTGAAACTATGAGAGATTACTTGAGTGCCATATGTGGAGGAGAACATGGTGAGGGGAAGATGAAGATGGTTTGGGCATGCTCTTCGCACTCCCCAAGAGAGATTAGTTCACTAAACATTCAACTAGGCTATACAAGGCACTAGAAGAGTTGGGAAGACCCAGGCCTACGTGGCTAAGAACTATGAAGCGCAAAGTAGATGATGAATAGAGAAATATTGAATTAAAAGCCCAAGATAGAAACGACTGGTGAAATCTAACAGAGGCCCTTTGGGTCAATAGGCGTAGATGATGATGATAATGATACATATCATACATATTATATATATATATATATATATATATATGTATATAGTATATGTATATATAAGTATATATATATATATAATATATATATATATACATATATATATATAAAAGTATATATATATTTATTATATATTTATATATATATATATATATATAATATGTATATATATGTATATATATATATATATATAAATATATATATATATATTAGTAAGTACATGTATATATATAAATATACATATATATATATATATATATATATCACTACTACATGAATCATACATAAGAACATTTCTTCCAGCACAAAGGTACCTGGGGCAGAGACAAGCTCAATACACTACAAAGGTGACTGGTGGGTGGCGCCACCTATTAGCTCCTTTGTTAAATGAAGAGGGCGTGAGGTAGTTAAGGTCATTAATGATCGATTGGTGCAACACCTTCGGAGATTTAGGTCTGGCGTCTTGATGCTCCCACTGAGAATTCATTTCAGATTCTTGCTTAGTAAGTATTTTTCAGATTTTCATGAATGTCTGTCTATATGCATGCATGTGTGTGTGTGTATATATATATATATATATATATGTATATATATATATATATGTATTATATATATATATATATATCACACATATAAATACATATGAATATTATGTACAAACACTCAGTGTACGCAACCTGTCAAAAATGACGGCTAAATATTTATGTATGTATGTATGTATATACAGTGTGTATATATATATACATATATGTGTGTATATGTATGTACATATACATATATATATATATATGTATATATATATATATATGTATATATATGTACATATATATATATATATATATACCTGTATATATATAGTGTGTGTGTGCGTGCGTAAACGCGCACATACACGCACGCTATACACACACACATATTATATATATATATATATAGATATATATATATAGTGTAGGTAAGAGCGCACACTAATGTGTATACACACAAACATTATATATATACATATATATATATATATATATTTATATATATATTTATTTATTTATTTATATATTTATATATACATATACTAATTACATAAATAACATTAAAACTACTTTATTACATTACAATACAGTCATTCAACCAACAAACCAGATCTTCCAAGATCCATACTAAATAATTACATAAAACAAGCACGTAATTACAATTACGGTACTTGTTGCCACAAGGAGTCTCACAGTCCCAATGACACGTAATGCTACAAGTTGAAGAAGAAGAAAAAAAAAAGAAAAGTCACTCGGGTTCAACAGCGACAGGAGCAACCGAGGTACAATAATTACAGCTGCTAAATGATTACGATGCCCGACAGCTTTTGCAGAAATGGGGTCAGACAGGGCCTGCTACCAGAGACAGGTGGGGACCATGAGTTGGGATTTTAGCAGAGAGAGAGAGAGAGAGAGAGAGAGAGAGAGAGAGAGAGAGAGTGTGTGTGTATGTGTGTGTGTTTCATTGCACAGGAAGTAAGTTCATAATCACGCATTCGAAGGATGAAAAGTACTTGTAATTCGTTTTGCTCTTCTTTGGAGCCACCCACTATTAAGAGAAACTGTTTATTGCTGATATATATATATATATATATATATGTGTGTATGTATATTACCGTGATTACTAAATTTTAGTTACTGAAAACAAAACTCTCGCTCTCTCTCTCTCTCTCTCTCTCTCTCTCTCTCGAGAGAGAGAGAGAGAGAGAGAGAGAGAGGGGGAGAGAGAGAGAGAGAATGTCACGTATTACGGGCCAGCCATCATGTAATTTGACCCGACCTACTCTCTTTATCATGACAATTGACACTCTTTACAGGTAGCATCATCTTTACGCTTGAATAAAAGAGAGAGAGCCTTACCTTACCTTACCTTATTTTTTGTTTGGGTTCCCCCAGGTCCCTCAGTGTGAGGCACCTCGTATATCCACCAGAGAGTTGCTAATGCATCTTCCGGTGTATTTTGCATCTTCCAGTCTTGGATGGTCTGGGATGCATCTTAGGTATTTATCGAGCTGATTCTTAAACACATCTACGCTCACTCCTGATATGTTTCTTAGATGAGCAGGCAGCACATTAAATAGTAGCTGCATTATCGATGCTGGTGCGTAGTGGATTAATGTCCTGTGCGCCTTCCTTAGTTTTCCTGGTATATTTTTTGGCACTATCAATTAATCTACCTCGGCTTGCTCTTTCTGATATTTTTAGCTCCATGTTGTTTTCAGTAATTCCTTCTATTTGCTTCCATGCTTGTATTATCATGTAGCGTTCTCTTCTCCTTTCTAGACTGTATAGTTTTAAAATTTGTAGTCTTTCCCAGTAGTCAAGGTCCTTAACTTCTTCTATTCTAGCAGTATATGACCTTTGTACACTCTCTATTGTGCAATATCCTTTTGGTAGTGTGGGTACCATATCACATTGCAGTACTCGAGTGTACTAAGTAAAAAAGTTTTGTAAAGCATAATCATGTGTTCAGCTTTTCTTGTTTTAAAGTGTCTGAATAACATTCCCATTTTTGCTTTACATTTAGCCAACAGTGTTGCTATTTGGTCGTTGCATAACATCTTCCTATTTAACATTACACCAAGGTCTTTAATTGCTTCCTTTTTTGTGATTGTCTCGTTATTAGGTCCCTTGTATGCATATACCATTCCTTCTCTGTTTCCATAATTCATTGATTCGAATTTATCGGGAGTTAAATACCATCCGATTTATCTCCGCCTATTCATATATTTTGTTTAGATCTCTTTGTAGAAAGAGAGAGAGAGAGAGAGAGAGAGAGGGGAGGGAGAGAGGAGAGAGAGAGAGAGAGAGAGAGAGTATGTCACGTATTATGGGCCAGCCATCGTGTAATTTGACCCGACCTACTCTCTTTTTCATTACAATTGACAGACTCTCTTTACAGGTAGTAGCATCTCTACGTTTGAATAGGAGAGAGAGAGAGAGAGAGAGAGAGAGAGAGAGAGAGAGAATTATTATAATTTTTCATTACAACCTTTTCAAGCACAACGACGGATTATTATTATTATTATTATTATTATTAATTACTTCCATAAGATGGAAAGTAACGTCTTACCTCAGGTACTGATGGTATTTAGTACCGCATTAACCCTTTTACCCCCAGGCTCTGGAAATTTCCAACCCTTAACCCCCCGGGGGTTATTTTTTCCAAGCACATTTTGTTGTATATTTCTTTTTAATTGCTTTAACAGCCTTATTTTTTATCATAGAGAGGTCAGGTTGGTCTCATTCTCTTGGAAAAGGCCTGAATTTTCTCAAAAAAATTATCAAAAATATGAAGAAAAAAAAAAAATTTATAGCATTTTTTTGCAAGGACGTTTGGGTACGTCCATGGGGGTAAAGGGATGGGTTTTAGTATTAATCCTCCTAGGTTTTGTGAAACGTACCAGTACGTCCTTTGGGGGTAAAAGGGTTAATAAGGTGATGAGAAGTTAGGATTGACTGGAAAACAAGACTTATAGAGATTTTCAAAAAGTGAATGAGACGAAGGATACAGGAAAATGGAGATGGAGATAAACAAGTAATAGCTATACCGAGAGGATAACGAGATCATATAAACGAAGCGGTGAAGGAGGTAAGTTAAAAAGGATAAATAATATCATTCCTGATTTTTGCAATTAATATTTGTAGTATTCGAGAAGTAAATTCTACTCGCCAACAACATTATACAATGTCAATTCGGCGAATAGATATATTCTTCACAATTCTTCATTATAAAATACGAGGCTATTCATTTCTCTGTAAAATGTGCTAGTTTTTAACCATAACTCAGTTATGTATATATATATATATATATATATATATGTGTGTGTGTGTGTGTGTGTGTATAATGAATTATCGATACCAATCATATCTGTTTATTCGTCGCACAAAAATACAGCTGTATTTAAATCAAATTACAAACATAAACGACCAAATTTCAAGATAACCCAACATTTCACTTCTCAAATAAAAAGAAATTATGAATAAACCATAAACCCAAAGGTGGAAAGGAATGCTGCATCCTCAGATCAAGTCTTCTAATACAGTCATCAAATGAATACTATTCGTAACAAATGAGTCAGTACATCCCCAAGTGTCTGATGTGTCTTCCCGGAAAAGAATTAGACGGTCGCTAACCTCTTATGGCGAACACACTACATTCGATTCTTCTTCCTGGTTAAGGTACCCTGACACTTGCACGACTTTTTGCCACGAATTTGTCGTGGCAAGTCGTGACATTTTGTGGCACGAACTGGAAGATCAAAAAAAAAAAAAAATTACCTCAGAATCACAGCTGACCTGACATTGACACAAACTGGCACGACGAGTTCACGACGAGTTCACGCATAGTTTGCGCATAGTTTACGCACTTCCCGCATCGTCCCGACGAGTTCACGAACAGTTCGTGCATAGTTCACGAAATTTTGTCGTGACCAAAATTTTTAACATTTCAAAATTCTCGTCACGACATGCCACGATGTCACGACGGGTTTACGAACACTTCACGCCAGTTCACGACGAGTTCACGCCAGTTCACGACTCGAGTCGTGACAATGCATGCCACAAATTCGTGCAAGTGTCAGCCTGGCTTTACGGTTCACTTTCCCTCTGCCTACACATGTATCGAATAGTCCGGCCTATACTTTACAAATTTTCCTCTGTCCTCCTACACATGACAACACTTTGATTACCAAACAATTCTTCTTTATCCAAGGGGTTAACTACTGCACTGTAATTGCTCAGTGACCACTTTATTCTTGGTACGGGTAAAGCGAGACTCCAAACAAATCAAACCATTGTTCTTTAATCTTGGGTAGTGCCATTGCCTCTTCCACTGTCTTTCAATAATATCAATTCGTCATTGAAATAAACTATAAACGAATCTAATTATTACTCAACGGCTGTGGTGGCTTATTGGTAACGTCCCTGCCTGGTGATGGCCAGATTCAGGTTCAAGTCCCGCTCAAACTCGTTAGTTCCTTTGGTCACTGCAACCTCACCATCGTTGTGAGCTAAGATTGGGAGGTTTGGGGGAGCCTAAAGGTCTACCTCTTGTGTCATCAGCAGCCATTGCCTGCCCCTCCGTGATTCTAGCTTAGGTTGAGAGGGGGCTTTGGCGCTGATCATATTATTATTACTATTATTATTAGCCGTAGTAGTAGTAGTAGTAGTAGTATTACTTGCTAAGCTACAACCCTAGAAAAAAGCAGGATGCTATTAGCCCACGGCCTCCAACATGGAAAATAGCCCAGTGAGGAAAGGAAACAAGGAAATAAGAGAAGTAATTAACAGTTAAAATTGAATATTTTAAGAACAGTAACAACACTGAAATAGATATTTCATATATAAATTATAAAACCTTTAACAAAACAAGATGAAAATTATATATGGCCAATCTCCAGGGCATTGTCCTGCTTGAGACTTTTAAAAATCACACAGTTCCCTTTTCTATCCTATATAACAAACGAAAACTACAAACTTCAATGTTATAATGCAGAGATATCTCCACCAAGAAAACGCACCCCTGGATAAGTATCAATTATACGGTACAGTAAAATGATACTTGATATCACCATTACTACAAGTGACAATGATAATCATTGATGCTGAAATACAAAGATGGCGGAATCCTGGGACGAAAGTGCGCATCATTGATGCTGAAATACGAAGATGGCGGAATCCTGGGACGAAAGTGCGCATCATTGATGCTGAAATACAAAGATGGCGGAATCCTGGGACGAAAGTGCGCATCATTGATGCTGAAATACAAAGATGGCGGAATCCTGGGACGAAAGTGCGCATCATTAGATAATTCAGGGAATCGTCTTCAAACGATAGGAAGGATATAAACTACGCATTTGAGACTTCGGGCTCTTTATCTAGTTGATACGCTTCTCTTTGCTAACGCAACACTTGTAAATTGACACGTTAATTCTGATATTCATATGAATAATTTAATAAAATGACAATGAAAATATGAAATGAATCTAAATCCAAATTATCCGGACTTCTATAAGAAAAAAAAATAAAATGCTTCAATAAAATAATTAAAGCTATACTTGGCACATGCGTGCAACAAGTATACCGAGACCTACTTAATGGAAGTGAATAAAATATACACAAGACTTGAATTTGGTCTCCTCTCTCTCTCTCTCTCTCTCTCTCTCTCTCTCTCTCTCTTCACGCTTAGCACAAATCAGTCCAGAGGTAATGTATACTAACTGGAATTGAAAAGATACACCATTCAATGTGGCAATTTCTTTACATACAAAATAGCAAATACTTGGAATAGACTTCCAGCGGATGTAGTAAACAGTAACACGGTAAAAGAGCTCAAGAATAAGTTAGACAAGATCATAAGAACTTTCTAAATGTTTAAACTAAATCGCTCCTCTCTCTCTCTCTCTCTCTCTCTCTGTCTCTCATGTTTGGATATGAAAACAGAAGTTGACAAATAAATAATTTTGGGAACTACATATATTCTCTCTCTCTCTCTCTCTCTCTCTCCTCTCTCATGTATGGGTTTGAAAACAGAAGTAGACAAAGATAATTTAGGGAACGACAAATTCTCTCTCTCTCTCTCTCTCTCTCTCTCTCTCTCTCTCTATGCTGTTGTCTTGCCACAGAAGTTCTCATGCCCTCTCCAGCATCTCATCCATATGCCCATCTGTCTGACAATTTATTCCATCTGTCCGACTATTTATTTAGGCCTGGTCTTTGTTCACCTGACCGTGACCCCGACTGCCTAGCGTTGCAAACAGTCGTATTCATAATCAAAAATAAACTTTCTTAATGTGATAATACAGCAAGCACTTTGTCTTCATCTGTCTCCGTAATCTCTCTCTCTCTCTCTCTCTCTCTCTCTCTCTCTCTCTCTTCAGCTTGTGTGGTGAACATACGCGGTAAATGAATTCGATAAGTTAGACAAGATCATAAGAACTATCTAAACGTTTAAACTAATTCGTTCTTTCTAAGAACAATTGGACTCTCCGCAGATGGACTAAAAAGTCTTTGAGACATCCAAAATCCTTGCAACACTCACTCTCTCTCTCTCTCTCTCTCTCTCTCTCTCTCTCTCTCTCTCTTTTGGTTGCGGGTACACTCGGGTACACTATTCTAACTTATTTCTCTTCTTATTTGGCTAAATTTCTTTATAGTTTATATATGAAACATTTATTTCATTGCTGCTACTGTTTTAAAAATATTTTATTCTAATTGTTAATTACTTCTCACATTTACTTGTTTCATTTCGTCACAGAGTTATTTTCCCTGTGTATCCTGCTTTTCCAACTAGGGTTGTAGCTAAACAATATATATATATATATATATATATATGTATATATATATTATGTGTGTATATATATATATATATATACATGTATATATATAAATATATATATATACATACATATGAATTTTGTGAAAAGATCATGCATCTAATACAGATACATATACAAATACAGACTGCAAAAATCCTGGATTTATACACTTCCCTTGAGAGCAAACTCTCCCAGCTCAGGGAGGGGACCTGGTTGGCAGGAGCTTCAAGATGGAAGAAAAGGGGGTAGTTGACAGCAAACTGGGCAGCCCAGAGGGGGGGGGGGGGGAGGGGAGGGGGATGGACAAGAAGGTGGCACCAACTGTTCCTACCCATCCTGATCTCTGACCCCGGATCACAACAAAAGATCTGAGAATCCCACGAGTAAATAATTCCATTGACCTTTCAACATCATCATCTCCTCCTACGCCTTTTGACGCAAAGGGCCTGGGTTAGATTTCACCAGCCGTCTCTATCTTGTGCTTTTAAATCAATAGTTCTCCATTCATCTTCTACTTCACGCTTCATAGTCCTCAGCCATGTAGGCCTGGGTCTTCCAACTCTTCTAGTCCCTTGGAGCCCAGTTAAAAGTTTGGTGAACTGATCTCTCTTGGGGAGTGCGCAGAGCATACCCATAACCATCTCCATCTACCTCTCATCATGATCTCATCCACACATGGCACTCGAGTAATCTCTCTTAAAGTTTCATTTCTAAACCTGTCCTGCCATTTAACTCCAAAAATTCTCAAGAGGGCTTTGTCCTCAAATATACGAAATCTAAACTGATAAAGAGCCTGATTTTTATATGCAATTTCACGCGATTTGTTTTCCAAATTTTACTTAACCTAGCCATTGTCTGATTTGCTTGATTCAATTTTTTTAATAAACTAAAGACCAAAGAGATCCTAAATATCTAAATGATTCTACCTCAATAGTATTTTCTTCCATAGATATTTCATCTTTCATTGCATATTCCTTTCTTATCATCTGTCTTTCTTCTATCTATCTTGAGCCTAACCACGTGATATTTCATGCATTCTGATAAACAAGCATTGTAAATCCTGTGGTGTTCTGGTAATAAGGACAGCATCGTCAGCATACTCTAGTTCTGGTAATTTCTTATTACCAGTCCAATCCAATCCTTCTCCACCATCTCCAACTGTTCTACGCTTTACAAAATCCATGAGGAGGATAAACAACATAGGCGACAACACATTCCCTTGGAATACTCGGGCTGTTCACTGGAAATTCATTGGATAAGACTCCACTAACATTGGCTTTGCAATTTCTATGCTCCTGAACAGAATCAAATTTGCATATCTAAGAGGAACTCCATAACGCATGAATCTCCACAAAATTGTTCGGTGTACACTATCAAAATTTGGTCAGTACAACTTCTACACTTGGTTCTAAATCCTACTTGTTCATCTCTCAGCTCTTCATCAATCTTTCTCTCTAGCCTCTTTAGAATAAGCATACTATATACTTTCATGACAACTGACGCGTGATGCCTCTTTAACTATTGCAATCGGTCAGATCTTTTTTTTTTTTTTTTCATTTTCACCAAAACTCCTAGCGCCCATTCATTAGGTTTTGCCATTGACTTTTACACTATAACTTCTCCCCTTTCAACGAATATTATAGCTCTGGAGACCATTGATATTGTGAACGCCTTTATAAGTAAATACTGATAACAATATCATTAAATATCATTCAATGAGGGTAGAAGAGACTCTTTAGCTATGGTAAACAGCTCTTCTAGGAGGACACTCCAAAATTAAACGATTGTCCTCTAGTCTTGGGTAGTGCCATAGCCTCTGTACCATGGTCTTCCACTCTCTTGGGTTAGAGTTATCTTGCTTGAGAGTACACTTCGGTACACTATTCTCACTTATTTCTCTTCCTCTTCTTTTGTTAAAATTGTTATAGTTTTATATAGGAGATATCGATTTTAATGTTATTGTTCTTAAAATACTTTATTTTTCCTTGTTTCTTTTCCTCACTGGGCTAGTTTCTGTTGGAGCCCTTGGGCTCATAGCATTCTGCTTTTCCAAATAAGGTTGCAGCTTAGCAAGTAATAATAATAATAATATAGAACCAATATAATAGCTACAGAAATCACCACAATAAATAAAAAAAAATCCTTCTTAAAAGTAAATACCTAGATGCCACAACTGCAAGGTCGATTGCACATAATTGAGCGTGATAATATCGTGAGAGAGAGAGAGAGAGAGAGAGAGAGAGAGAGAGTTACCGTTATCATTGCTGCAAATGGCTAAATTTTATTGCTACCGTCATTCAGTGGCCAAAGTATGTATGGATGTATATATATATATGTATATATATATATATATATATACATATATATACATATATATATATGTATATATATATATATATATATATGTATATATATATGTATATATATATATATATATATACACATATATATATCAACAACAAACAACACTGCAGAACAAAGGCCTCAGACATGTCTCCACTCATGTTCTGGGTTTGGCCAGTTTTCATCACTGCGGATTGGTGATGGTGGGAGATTTTCGTCAACTTGCTCACAGCAAACCAACATAGTGTGGGTGGCCCTAACTAATGCAATTCTGCTGATCATGGAGATACGCAAACCTTTCCACCAAGTTAAGGTATCCCCACTCATAAAGCGATATATACGAAGAGAGAGAGAGAGAGAGAGAGAGAGAGAGAGAGAGAGAGTCCCGTACAGTACAGGGCCCAATAATCACAGAAGAGCAGATGAAAAGACAATGAATTTCCTGGGCTGATCACACGCAGGAGAGAGATAGCGGTTCACGAAAGGAAACAGATGGCCCCCAGTGTTGCCATATATAGGGATTTATCCCTAGATTTGGGGAATTTGGGGTGTCTGATGGTGACATTCTGGGATCTTTTCGGTTTAGGAAATGAACACCTTTAAATAGCCATAACTTTTCAAATTTTGTTCTCTAGAAAAAAAAAATAATAAAATTTTCGGAAAGAGCATAAACAACTGCATTAGAAAAGTGTATTTTGATTTCATAATTTTTGCGGCAGTCAAATCTAAAAGGCCCATATTAATGTTATTATTACTTGCTAAGCTACAACCCTAGCGGGAAAAACGGCATGCTATAAGCCCAGGGGCTCCAACAGGGAAAATAGCTCAGTGAGGAAAGGAAACAAAGAAAAAGAAAATTTTCTACGAAGAGCAACAAGATTAAAATAAATAACTCCTCTATAAACTACAAAAGCTTTAACAAACCAAGAGGAAGAAAAATAAGATAGAAAAGTGTCCCAAGTGTACCCTCAAGTAAGAGAACTCTAACCCAAAAGACAGTGGAAGACCAAGAAGAAAATATGTGAAAATGAGGATTTTTGGGTTGTTTTGGGAATGTTTTATCACTAGTTTTGGAGATTTTTTTTATCACGAGTTTGGGGGATTTTTTATCACGTTTTGGGGATTTTTTATCACGAGTTTTGGGAATTTTTTATCACGAGTTTTGGGGATTTGTTATCACGAGTTTTGGGGATTTGTTATCACGAGTTTTGGGTATTTTTTATCACGAGTTTTGGGAATTTTTTTATCACTAGTTTTGGAGATTTTTTATCACGAGTTTTGGGGAATTTTTATCACGAGTTTTGGGGATCTTTATCACTAGTCCTGGGGATTTTTTATCACGAGTTTTGGGGATATTTTATCACGAGATTGGGGATATTTTATCACGAGTTTTGTGGATATTTTATCACGAGTTTTGTGGATATTTTATCACGAGTTTTGGAGTTTTTTCATCACGAGTTTTGTGGATTTTTTATCACGAGATTGGGGATATTTTATCACAAGATTGGAGATATTTTATCACGAGTTTTGGGGATGTTTTATCACGAATTTTGGGGATGTTTTATCACTAGTTTTGGAGATTTTTTATCAAGAGATTGGGGAATTTTTTATCACGAGATTGGGGATATTTTATCACGAGTTTTGGGGATATTTTATCACGAGTTTTGGAGATTTTTATCACGAGTTTTGGAGATCTTTTATCACGAGTTTTGGGGATTTTTATCACGAGTTTTGGAGATCTTTTATCACTAGTTTTGGAGATTTTTTATCAAGAGATTGGGGAATTTTTTATCACGAGATTGGGGATATTTTATCACGAGTTTTGGGGATATTTTATCACGAGTTTTGGAGATTTTTATCACGAGTTTTGGAGATCTTTTATCACGAGTTTTGGGGATTTTTTATCACGAGTTTTGGGGATTTTTTATCAAGAGTTTTTGGGATATTTTATCACGAGTTTTGGGGATTTTTAATCACGAGATTGGGGATATTTTATCACGAGTTTTGGGGATATTTTATCACGAGTTTTTGGGGATTTTTAGACTAACCCATCTGGCAACACTGCTGAGATGTCGTAAGACAATGGGTGGTGGCTGTGTGATGGGGAGAGAGAGAGAGAGAGAGAGAGAGAGAGAGAGAGAGAGAGCGGCACTTCGCCAACACAATTACAAAACCAACAAACGGTTAAGTAATTACAATCGTGAAAAAATTACCAACAAAAATCCTATGACGTCTTCAGAGGCATTTACCTTTAAAGGTTTTAAAGGTCGCTCGTGAATGGCAGAGGCAAGGGACAGTGACATTGCCCTGGCAATAAGGACAATGCCCTAGAGATTGACCATATATATATGATCAGCGCCCAAACCTCCTCTCCCACCCAAGCTAGGACCATGGAGGGCCAGGTAGTGGCTGCTGATGACTCAGCAGATAGACCTATAGGCTCTCCCAAACCCCCCAAACTTAGCTCACAAGGATGGTAAGGTTGCAGACACTAAAGGCACTAACGATTCTGAGTGGGAATCGAACCCCAGTCTGGCAAACACCAGACAGAGACGTTACCAACTGGCCTTGCAAAACATATGTAGAATTTCACAGAAAAACTATAAAATAGTTTCGCCTACAGAGTGTACCGACAGTGTGTCACACGATCGTACCTAGTAACGGCATTTTTCTTTTTTGTATATAGTCTCCTTTGCATCTTCGCTCTCCCCCTCGCAATGACAGCGACCTTGTATCAACCTGTTTGTTTTTCTTATCGTAACTGTTAACGGAACCGGTTGCTGGTTAGACATGAAATAGCCTGTTGTATATTGTCTGACCTTCTTGCCCGGAATTGATGTATATATAAACTGGATGTTCTGTAATAAAGTCACTCAGTTGCTTTCATCTCGCCTTTTGAGTCACAACCTACTCTTGCCTCATCACAAGAGTAATAAAATGAGAGAGAATAAGGAATTTATTCGTAAGAGATAACTTGCTTACTATTTATTTTCTCTCCACAGATAATAAATGGTAATCTTTAAAATAGCCAAAATCCTGCAATTAAATCTCAATACTATATCTGAAATATGGGAAATATTTATTTCAATGTTGTTACTCTTAAAATATTTTAATATTCCGTGTTTCCTTTCCTCACTGGGCTATTCTCCTTGTTGGGGCCCCTGGGCTTATAGCATCCTGCTTTTCCAGCTAGGGTTGTAGCTTAGCAAGTAATAATGATAATAACAATAATAATAACTAGGGTTGTAGCTTAGCAAGTAATAATGATAATAACAATAATAATAATAATATCAATAATAATAATAATAATAATAATAATAATAATAATAACGGGAGAATAGAAATAACCTCAATGAAATACTTAGAATAGAGGAATGACAGACCTAAAATAATCATTTCATGTTTTCTTCGAACACATGCGTGTATGAATTAATTTACTTATTCAGAGAATCTCAGGAGATACTCCTAACTCTGTCATATTGTTAATGGGTAGAATAGGCCTGACTGTCAAATTGTTAATGACAAAAATAGGTCAGACTTTGTTATTCTGTTAATGGGTAGAAAAGGTCTGACTTTATTATTTTGTTAATGGGTAAAAGTCTGACTTTGTTAAATTGTTAATGGGTAAAATAGGTCCGACTTTGTCAAATTGTTAATGGGTAGAATAGGCCTAACTGTCAAATTGTTAATGACAAAAATAGGTCAGACTTTGTTATTTTGTTAATGGGTAAAAAAAGGTCTGACTTTGTTATTTTGTTAATGGGTAGAACAGGCCTGACTGTCAAATTGTTAATGACAAAAATAGGTCAGACTTTGTTATTCTGTTAATGGGTAGAAAAGGCCTGACTGTCAAATTGTTAATGACAAAAATAGGTCAGACTTTGTTATTTTGTTAATGGGTAGAATAGGCCTGACTGTCAGATTGTTAATGACAAAAATAGGTCAGACTTTGTTATTTTGTTAATGGGTAGAAAAGGTCTGACTTTGTTAAATTGTTAATGGGTAAAATAGGTCCGACTTTGTCAAATTGTTAATTGGTAGAATAGGTTTTACTTTGTCAAATTGTTAATGACAAAAATAGGTCAGACTTTGTTATTTTGTTAATGGGTAGAAAAGGTCTGACTTTGTTAAATTGTTAATGGGTAAAATAGGTCCGACTTTGTCAAATTGTTAATTGGTAGAATAGGTTTTACTTTGTCAAATTTCTAATGGATTTGGAAGGTACTGACCATTACAATTTTAGTATTTGATACATACAATTACAAAAGGTACACACAGACATAACAGATACTACATAAAATATAAATGACTGTAGTGCAAACATATTACTGCATTAAATACCGGCACAATTTAATCAAAGTAAACTATCATCCCAATTAATCCAAAATTAATATCAATAAAAATATTTGATACAGTATCTGATGTATTTTTTTATCATATTGCAAACTCCATATATATATATATATATATATACATATATATATATATATATATATATATTTATATGTATATATATATATATATATTTATATATATTTATATGTATATATATATTTATATGTATATATATATTTATATATATATATATATACATATATATATATATATATATATGCTCGCCAAGATCAATACAATTCTATTCAACAATTTGAACAAGCATTACTGCTCTTCGTAATTTATTATCATATCTCCATACATAATTCATGCTAACAAACTAACATCCTAACCTAACCTCAAAGAAGTTTTCAATAACATCAAACATGGAAATGTCTCGAGAAGAGAGAAAGGGAGGCTTCAAAATATACCAGGTGAAGACAACAACTCTTTTTCTTCTTCTTCATACCACCAGTATGTCACTCGAGACCTCGGGTAAGTCTAACCTGGGGCTCTTTTGCAGGTAACGCAGTGCATCTTCTGAGAAACAGACGCCTCCTCCCGATAGAAAGTTCAGCTTTCTACGAGAGAGAGAGAGAGAGAGAGAGAGAGAGAGAGAGAGAGAGTGTTACTAGGATTTTGGATGTCCAAAGAGACTCCATTTGCGGATAGGACTAATTAGATTAAACGTTTGATTTTTTATGATCTTGTCTAACTTACTCTTGAGAGAGAGAGAGAGAGAGAGAGAGAGAGAGAGAGAGTTACTAGGATTTTGGATGTCCACAGAGACTCCATTTCCGCATGGATCAAGTTAAATTTAAACGTTTGAGTTTTTATGATCTTGTCTAACTTATTCTTAAATTCAGAGAGAGAGAGAGAGAGAGAGAGAGAGAGAGAGAGAGATTCACACTTTACTCTGATGCCACAACTGTTATTTTCATTTCAGTTTTTCATCAAATGATGTCATATCTTTAAATCACGAAAAGTGAAAACTAAATCTTGTCATTTAGACGTTTCTATTTTGACTAAACTTAAAATAAAATTCCATTTTGTAAAATGATTTCCAGATAATATCGACACCATGCAATTAAAAATAGCGAATATATATCAAGAGGAAAAAATTACGAATGAAGAAACTGGGAAGAGCAAAAATTCAACTTTCTCTAAACTTTATAAAGAATTCCATTTTGTAAATGATTCCCAGATAATATCGGCACCATGCAATTAAAAATAGTGAATATATATTGAGGAAAAAAATTACGAATGAAAAAACTGGGAAGAGTAAAAATTCAACTTTCTTCAAACTTTAAATAAAATTACATTTGTAATGATTTCCGGCTAATATCGGCACCATGCAATTAAAAATGGTGAATATATATTGATGAAAAAATTATGAAAGAAGAAACTGGGAAGAGTAAAAATTCAACTTTCTCTAAAACTTTATAAAGAATTCCATTTTGTAAATGATTTCCAAATAATATCGGCACCATGCAATAGAGAATAGTGAATATATATTGAGGAAAAAATTACGAATGAAGAAACTGGGACGAGTTAAAATCCAACTTTTTCTACAATCAATTTAAATCTTTCAACTTTTAACTCAAATTATGAACTGTTACCACCATATTAACCTCAGGCGAATGCTTAAATAATAATAATAATAATAATAATAATAATAATAATTATTATTATTATAATAATAATAATAAAAATAATAATAATAATAATTATAATAAAATAATAATTATAATAATAAAAATAATAATAACAATAATAATAATAATAATAAAAATAAAAATAACAATAATAACAATAATAATAATTATAATAAAAAATATAAATAATAATAACAATAATAATAATAATAATAATAATAATAATAATAATAATAATAATAACAAAAATAGTAATAAAAACAATAATCCTAGATTACCTGATGCCGTACACTATCACACCAACAGCCTGAACAACCTTAGCATTTAATTAAGCCCTCAACGTCAATAATATCCCAGGTGTCGAGAATAGGTCAAAACTATTATGAGTAATTAATATAATTTGGTAAATAGAGCATTGTAATGAATATGACATTCGGTTATGTAAGAGAGAGAGAGAGAGAGAGAGAGAGAGAGAGAGAGAGTATGAAATTAACGAACATAGAAAAGTGACAGAATCAGCACTATATATAAAACAAGATACAAACTGAGAGAGAGAGAGAGAGAGAGAGAGAGAGAGAGTATAAAATCGATGAAATTTTAAAAAGTGGCAGAATCAGCACTATGTATAAAACAAGATACAGACTGTGTGTGAGAGAGAGAGAGAGAGAGAGAGAGAGAGAGAGAGAGAGTATGAAATTGCCAGAATCAGCACTACGCATAAAACAAGATACAGACTGAGAGAGAGAGAGAGAGAGAGAGAGAGAGAGAGTATAAAATCGATGAAATTTTAAAAAGTGACAGAATCAGCACTATGTATAAAACAAGATACAGACTGTGTGTGTATATGACAGAGAGAGAGAGAGAGAGAGAGAGAGAGAGAGAGAGAGAGAGAGAGTATAAAATCGATGAAAATTTTGAAAAGTGACAGAATCAGCATTATGTATTAAACAAGATACATACTATAAAGTTAAACAAAACAGCGTCTAGAAATTTCCTGTAAACAAACAAACAAACGGGAATGTGTACTCCTCTGAATGTAAACACTTCCCTTAATACATATAAGAGTAATTACAATGAGGGGAATTAAAACAACACCGTTATACTTCCGCCCAAGTACGTTGATAATAATAATACTAATAAAATAATTATTTACGATCAATATGGCGTCAACGCTATGACATTATGATCAATCAAGTCTATAATGAAATATCAATTTGCGTCAACAAATCAATAAACAATGCTAAGACACTACCAGATGTCATTCCTTGATTGAGGATCATTACATGAGCAGGCACAGAATGACTCGTGCATCTATAATCTAATATGGCGTAACACAAACAGGGGTTACCGTTAAAAAAAAAAAAAAAAAAAAAAAAAATAATATTAACCTGCAAAATTATTTTCTGTCTTAAGGAATCGGGTTCTCGATGAATGAAATCAAATTTATTTAATTTTTCGAAACCAAATTGGGCAACCTCGTCTGCATGATCCGGTAACTGACAGAATATGTTACTAAGTAAACAATGGCATTATTATTATTATTATTATTATTATTATTAGCAAAGCTACAACCCTAGTTCGAAAAGCAGGATGCTATAAACCCAAGGTTTCCAACAGGGAAAAATAAACCCATTGAGAAAAGGAAATAAGGAAATAAACAAACTACAAGAGAAATAGTGAGCAATTGAAATAAAAATAACCCAGAATAAATAACCTACAAGAGAAATAATGAACAATTAAAATAAAATTAACCTAGTGAGGAAGGGAAATAAGGAAATAGATAACCTACAAGAGAAACAATGAACAATGAAATAAAAATAACCCCATGAGGAAAGGAAATAAGGAAATAAATAAACTACAAGAGAAATAATGAACAATTAAAATAAAGCACTTTAAGAACAGAAACAACATTGGAATAGATCTTTCATATATAAACTATTTAGATAGACTTATGTCAGCTAAAAGTTTAGAACTAACCAAAACTTAGTTCTTATTGCTTAATTTTGCATTCGTTGGAACAAAGACAATGAAACAAACAATAAACAAAATAA